>NW_027467144.1:100000-135000 GCF_046128005.1 Genypterus blacodes | reverse complement strand
TGTGTGTGTGTGTGTGTGTGTGTGTGTGTGTGTGTGTGTGTGTGTGTGTGTGTGTGTGTGTGTGTGTGTGTGTGTGTGTGTGTGTGTGTGTGTGCTCACTCTGTGTGTGTGTGTGTGTGTGTGTGTGTGTGTGTGTAGGAGCAGTTCATCGAGCTGTGTAAGACGCTGTATAACATGTTCAGTGAGGAGCCTCTGGAGCAGGAGTTGTATCACGCCATCGCCACGGTTGCCAGCCTGCTGCTGCACATCGGCGAGGTGGGCAAGAAGTTCACCAACAACGGCAACGGCTCCAAGAAACCCGCCGCCGCTCCGGCCGCCGCCGCCGAGCCCGACGAAGAGGAGTGGTCCGGCGAAGGAGCGTCTGGAGAGTCTCAGGTGTGCCGGGCGCTGGCTGAGGCCCAGCTGGAGATGCCGGCCCAGCAGGCCTCAGACGACGAAGCCAAAGACGACACGTCGGTGTCGTCGTACTCCATGGTGAGCTCCGGGTCGCTGCAGTGCGAGGACATCGCCGACGACACGGTCCTGATCGGAGGGGAGCAGCGGAGGGGCAGCGTGCTGGACGTAGACTGGTCCATCACCTTCGAGCAGGTCCTGGCCTCGCTGCTGACCGAGCCGGCGCTGGTGGACTACTTTGAAAAGAAGAGAGACATTCACGGCAAAATGGCCGCCTGTAAGGCTCAGCGGGCGGTGGAGCGGCAGGTCAGCTCCTCCAGCGACCACGAACTGGCACAGAACTCCGTCTGAGGAAGGTTCCAGAATCCATGAGACCTTCAGCTCCTTCAGCTCCTCTTCATCCGTCTGCAGCATTTCACCTTCTGACCCGGGGAGTCCAGGGACGATCTGAGCAGACTGAACCAACACCAATCTACCATCAAGACGGTCTGATCGTCCGCTACATGTCAGACTGATGGTTTATGATCGATCACAGATCACAGCCTGATGTTTAACGGCCTCAGTGACTGAACTCTTCTTCCTCTTGGACTGCTGATGAACTGGAATCCGTCCCTGGACACACACACACACACACACACGTCCTTTGGTAGGTGAGTTGGGGGTTCATGTTTGGATGAGATGCATTAACCCTACTCATACTCAGATGTTGGCGCCTAAAGTCCAACTACACGTCCACATCTGTCCAATATGGGTCAAAGGTCGCTGGTCCCATGAACTCCTCCCCCGCCTCACCTACAAAACAAACATCTGCTGCAGTAGAAAGCATCGTCTCCTTCCAGCTGCATGTGAGATGAGGTCGTCTGTGTGCTGAGCCTGATTGATCAGCTGTCACCACCTCTGCATGGCGAGCACCAGAGAGACGGTGATTGGTCCATCCTTCGCCGTGATGTTTCCATCTTTATGATTTTACCTTGACGATCGAAACTAACCTGCTGCGTCCTCCTGCCTTCCAGAGCGTCGGGGCGGCGCTCTGCCTCTCTCCGTTAAAGAGCCAGGCCGCTGCTCTCTCACGCCCGTGACTGAATACTTTCCATTCCTTTCCTTTCTCCCATGCAGTCGCTGGTTTCAGTCCCATGATCAGATGACTCACACTTTTATCTCTCTCTCTTGGCCCATAAACGTTAGAGAATCAGCCTCAGACAGAGGCTTGGCCTGATTATCTTCTGAAAAGGTTCAGAATGTGTTTTTAAAGAACTTAGATGTCCTCACGTCTTTGTTGTCCAGTGAAAATCAAGAAACTCCTTGTGTGACTCTTTTTAAAGGTGTCATGGTGACGCTAGGTGGTTTCCACACACACACACACACACACACACACACACACCAGTGACTGCATGAAGGCCCGTTCCGTCTGGAGGTTCTGTCTCATTTGGACCTCCCTGCTCCTCTGCTCCTCACTGGGCTGATTGATCAGACACAGCAGGAGGTCTCGTGTGTGTGTGTGTGTGAGTGCAGAGTAACTACACACTGCGTTCCCTCCTTCATAAACATCTGTCAGCTCCTTCCTCAGCTTCTCGAGGATCAGCTGTTACTGAGGATCAGCTGTTACTGAGGATCAGCTGCTCATCAGGTCACACTAAGGAGAGAAAGCAGCGGTCTGTTCCTTTACCTGTCTGAAGCTCCTCCCCCTCCTCCTGCTCATACTAACACAGATATAGATACTTTATAACACACATGGTGATGACTCAGATTTGTGTTTACTTGTTTGTTTGTCACCATTTCAGTTTGATGAATGTGTTAAAGTGGAAAATACGCTTAGATTTTCCAGTTGTTTGTTTTTTTTAAAGCTCAGATGAACACAGTGTTTCTGCTCCAGGCCTTAATGATGAGAATAACAATAACTAAACGTCTTTACAGTGGATTCTTAAACATTAAAGTGGCGGTGAAGCAGCTGGCGGCTTCTAGCTAAAAACCTCCAATAGAAACTCAACCGAAAAGAATTGAACCAAGACATTTCTGTCATATTCATTTGTCTGAACCTGATTTCTGGTTGATTCAGGTAAATTACGGCCTTTTCCTCTGTATTGCACTCAGTTCAGGCTGCGGCCAGTAGAGGGCGCGGTGGCGCTGGATTATATTATTAAAGAGAATTATAGCCTGTTAAAGTGAATCTGGATACATTTAAATTCGTTTTAAAGTCTGTTCTAATTGTTTCATATACTTGACAGGATGATTAAAGTCTGGTTTAATGAGACTTCACTTTGTTTACGTCACTGTTTGGTGAAATGTGACACAAAAGGTTTCAGTGTTTTAAATGTATTCAAACTTCTGTTCCTCAGCACCAACACGCATTCAGTCACTGTATTGATCCTTCATGTATTATATTGTGTAATAAATACTCAATTTAAATCTCATTTTCTTCAGCTCAGTCTATTTGTTCTGTAGTAAAATCACAAATGATTTCTTCACATTTCTGACGTCTTTGTAAATAAAGTTGTATTGACTGAGGTGCAGTTCTCCTCCTGGCCTGCAGAGGGCGGTGCGAGCTCCAGTTCCTGTTCGCTGTGTCGCACTTATTTGTGTCCCCGGAGCAACACGTGCATTTGTGTGTGTGTGTGTAGATGGTGCCAGCATGTATTTGTGTCTGAAGCAGAGAGTCGGGGATGTTTTGTTACCCGGGGATGAATTCTCCTCCGCGGCGGAGGAAACCATCTCTCTGACGGAGGCGGCCAAGGCCGACAAAGTGGTGTGTGGTCCGGGTCTGCGGCGCAGCGGAGCCCGGCTGCTGGTGTGTAAGAGCGGAGTCCTGCGACACAAACAGCCCAACATGTTCTGGATCGACTCCCAGCAGAGGCGCGTAAGTGTGACTTCACATCAAAGAATCGATCAGGGTCATCTGATCACTTTACAGAGAGACCACAACCTGCAGAACTCCGCCTCCGTGTTTAAGGGTTTGATTCATCTTAGGGTTAGCGGAACTCAAACCCAGATAAAGTAAATAAACATCATTAGATCATCATTAGATCAATACTTTACACGCCGAATTCCTCTGCAGACTTGATCAACCTGATCAGTAGAGGTTTGTTTGTGTTCTTTCAAGTCAATATAATAAAAGAGTAAACAACTCATAAATGTGACTGGAGTCTGGCCTGTAAGTCCAAGTTAACAGTTTTAAATGTGTGAAGCGTTTCTGTATAATCTTTACATCGAGATCTAAGAACACCTTCGTGTTTGTTTACGTTTTACTCTTCAAGTATTTAATAGAGTCAGGATGAGACCAAATAAAGACAGGAGAGGAGACAGGAAAGGAGACAGGAGAGGAGACAGCTTCACTCATCAGTGTGTTGGTCCAGCAGCAGTGCATGCTGGGAGTTTGTCCTCAGCCGTCCTCTCTCTCTCTGTCCTCAGTACGTTCCCACCAAAGGAGAGAGCGTCATCGGCGTGGTGACGGTGAAGTCTGGAGACATCTTTAAGGTGGACTTTGGAGGCAGCGAGCAGGCGTCTCTGTCCTACTTGGCGTTTGAGGGCGCCACCAAGAGGAACCGACCCAACGTGCAGGTGAGGACGGAACACATAGGAAAGAACCTCCAACGTTCACAGCAGAGCCTCAGGGTCTACAGGGGGAATCATTACATCATGCGTCAGATAAAGACTTGTGTGTGTGTGTGTGTGTGTGTGTGTGTGTGTGTGTGTTGCAGGTGGGCGACCTGGTGTTCGGCCAGTTCACTGTAGCCAATAAGGACATGGAGCCTGAGCTGGTCTGCATCGACAGTTCGGGTCGAGCTAACGGTCTGGGCGTGTTCGGAGCAGGCGGGCTGCTCTTCAGGGTCTCTCTGGGATTGGTCAGAAGGTAAGAGCCGGACACAGCACCCTCGCTGGACGCACACGGGACTGCACACAACATGACCTCTGTAGTTAAGAGTAAACATGTGGAGCCTGCAGGGGGCGCCGCCTCACAGTGTTGGTGTTGTGATCTTGATGTTTTCCTGTGCTGTGCCCCCCTTCAGGCTCCTGGCCCCTCACAGCGACGTGGTCCAGGACCTGGAGCGGCTGTTCCCCTTCGAGCTGGTGGTGGGGATGAACGGGCGCCTGTGGGTGAAGGCCGCCAGCGTGCAGCAGACGCTCATCGTGGCGAACCTGCTGGAGACCTGCGAGAACATGACGGTCCAGCAGAGGCAGGTGCTGTTCAAGAGGGTGGCACAGGGGGCGCTCTAACCCCACACAGAGCCGCAGGTGCTGCTCTAGAGGGGGCCACAGGGGGCGCTCTAACCCCACACAAAGACATTTCTCATCTTGAATAGCTTTTATATTTGTTTATGAATGTGTTGTGATGTCAAAGCGACTAAAAGCTTCCACAGCTGAAACGTCTCAGTCTGATTCTGCTGATGCTGAGTCAGGCCTCCTTCTTCTTCTTCTCTCCACTGAGGCTCTGGACCTCTTTCACCCAGAGAGCATGAAGCCATCGGCCTGTTTCCTGTGTGGAACCACAAAGTCACAACAATTCAAGGGTTTATTATTAAAGACACTGAGCTGCATTCTGTGCCTGTTGGAGAAATCCTCTGTTCTCATTGGTCGAGCTGCATGAGGAAGTTTGTGTGTGTGTGTGTGTCAGGTCTCATGACGCCTTACTCATCTCTGTGTGTGTGTGTGTGTGTGTGTGTGTGTGTGTGTGTGTGTGTGTGTGTGTGTGTGTGTGTGTGTGTGTGTGTGTGTGTGTGTGTGTGTGTGTGTGTGTGTGTGTGTGTGTGTGTGTGTGTGTTCGTTCAGGGAAGAAGGTGGGAAGTAACGGACATGTTCCTGCGGCCGGGGCCTTGAACTTTGACCTCAGTGCAGCGATGTGGCCGCTCTGATTCGGGGTGAAAGCAGATTATTGATTTGCTGCAGTCTGGTATTGCGTCGTCGTGGTAACGTGAGATGTGATTACAGGCGGGGCAGATCTGGTTACACGTCACTGTGTTTACTCCCAAGCAGAGAAACAACAGGAAAGATACAAATACACACAGACAGACAGTCTGCATGGGTCGATTGATAAATTCTGAGCCTCTTTTAATATCACTGAATGCATTTTACATTTAAATTAGAAATTTCAAATATTCCATTGTGTCATCCTGAGTCATCGCTTTACCGAGCAGCAAGACCAGAGGGTTAAAAAGACGAATCATAACTTCAAAACAAGAACAAAGTGATGAAACGCAGCAAAAGACCAGAGTTACTGTAAAATAGCGTGTGTGTGTGTGTGTGTGTGTGTGTGTGTGTGTGTGTGTGTGTGTATGTGTTGTTTGTCGTTTCTCCTTTGTCCTTTTCCTGTCCTGAGGTGACCGACATGTCCAAGAGGGTGAAGCTGGTTTCTGCTCCTGAGCTCTGTAAACACGCTGCTGCTAAAGAATGCTCCACTTCCACAGGATACACAATACCTTTAAACTACACACACACACAGCAGAATAACTGTGTGTGTGTGTGTGAGATGGGGGGGCGGTGGTAAGGTGAGCCACCCCTGGGCTTTGGCTAATCAAACACAAAGGAGGTCATGTGATCACAGATTTTGAAGAGGCGTCTGTAAAGGAGGCAGCAGACAGAAGGAGAGCCGCCATCACACACACACACACACACACATTAAGAGTGGCATTACACCCACAGAGAGTTTCACAGGCTGAGAGGCAGAGCGGCAAACAGAGCTGCAGGTCTGCTCTCCTCAGGACCAGGCTGCTAGAAACCAGTAGAGGTCAAAGGTCAATGGACACAAACACCCAACACCTAAAGGAAACTTCCTGTAAGCACATCTGAGCTGAAGTTAGACTCTAATATGAGCCATGATGTTCATGTATGGTTCAGGGGCTTCACTGGGGGAGAGAGTCTGCTGCAGCAACTGAACATAACAGAGGAGCTGATAGAGGGGCTGATAGAGGAGCTGCTGGTTCACCTCTCACCCACACTGCAGGCTGAGGTCACCAGCGGTCGCTCCAGCTTCCTCTCTGTGCTGACAGAAACACGTCAGCAGTATAACTCCCAGGATGACTCAGAGCCTGCAGCTTCACTCTCTGCTTCACTCTCTGCTTCACTCTGCTTCACTCAGCTTCACTCTGCTTCACTCTGCTTCACTCTCTGCTTCACTCTGCTTCACTCTGCTTCACTCTGCTTCACTCTCTGCTTCACTCTGCTTCACTCTCTGCTTCACTCTCTGCTTCACTCTGCTTCACTCAGCTTCACTCTGCTTCACTCTCTGCTTCACTCTGCTTCACTCAGCTTCACTCTGCTTCACTCTGCTTCACTCTCTGCTTCACTCTCTGCTTCACTCTGCTTCACTCAGCTTCACTCTCTGCTTCACTCAGCTTCACTCTCAGCTTCACTCTCTGCTTCACTCTGCTTCACTCAGCTTCACTCTCTGCTTCACTCAGCTTCACTCTGCTTCACTCTGCTTCACTCTCTGCTTCACTCAGCTTCACTCTCTGCTTCACTCAGCTTCACTCTGCTTCACTCAGCTTCACTCTCTGCTTCACTCAGCTTCACTCTGCTTCACTCAGCTTCACTCTCTGCTTCACTCAGCTTCACTCTGCTTCACTCTGCTTCACTCTCTGCTTCACTCAGCTTCACTCAGCTTCACTCTCTGCTTCACTCAGCTTCACTCTGCTTCACTCTGCTTCACTCTCTGCTTCACTCAGCTTCACTCAGCTTCACTCTCTGCTTCACTCTGCTTCACTCTCTGCTTCACTCTGCTTCACTCAGCTTCACTCTGCTTCACTCTGCTTCACTCTCTGCTTCACTCTCTGCTTCACTCTGCTTCACTCAGCTTCACTCTGCTTCACTCAGCTTCACTCTCTGCTTCACTCAGCTTTACTCTGCTTCACTCAGCTTCACTCAGCTTCACTCAGCTTCACTCTGCTTCACTCTCTGCTGCTGTCTGAGGGGATTCGTGTGATGACATCATCACTCTGAGACTCACACATGAACATGAAAAGAGCTCTTAAATGTGAGGAACAGAGAAAAGAACAATCATCTGGAAATGGAGCTTCTGCACGTCGCTCTGTCTGACACCAGAGCGACAGCTTGTGAGTGCTGAGTTAATGCACTGTGATGATGATGATGATGATAACATCCTCTTCATGCTGCTGCAGACACAGATGCCTGTCTGTCTGCATCCCACAGTGTCAGACGGTTTACAGCTCTGCAGCCAGAAGAGCTGAAGAAGAGGAAACATCTCAGAACTTCACAACAAACAAGAACAAGATGTGACCATGGGAAACTGATTAAAGGAGTGAGATGTCAAGTACTCAAGTGTCTCTCTCTCTCTCTCTCTCTCTCTCTCTCTCTCTCTCTCCCTCTCTTCCCCCTCTCACTCCCCCCCTCTCTCTCCCTCTCTCTCTCTCTTCCCCCTCTCACTCCCCCCCCTCTCTCTCTCCCTCTCTCTCTCTCTTCCCCCCTCACTCCCCCCCTCTCTCTCTCTCTCTCTCTCTCTCCCTCTCTCTTCCCCCTCTCACTCCCCCTCTCTCTCTCTCCCTCTCTCTCTCCCTCTCTCCCTCTCTCTTCCCCCCTCTCTCTCTCCCTCTCTTCCCCTCTCACTCCCCCCTCTCTCTCTCTTCCCCCTCTCACTCCCCCTCTCTCTCTCTTCCTCTCTTCCCCCTCTCACTCCCCCCCTCTCACTCCCCCTCTCTCTCTCTCCCTCTCTTCCCCCTCTCACTTCCCCCCCCCTCTCTCTCCCTCTCTCCCTCTCTCTTCCCCCTCTCACTCCCCCCCTCTCTCTCTCCCTCTCTCTCTCTCTTCCCCCTCTCACCCCCCCCCCTCTCTCTCCCTCTCTCTCTCTCTTCCCCCCTCACTCCCCCCCCTCTCTCTCTCTCTCTCTCTCTCCCTCTCTCTTCCCCCTCTCACTCCCCCTCTCTCTCTCTCCCTCTCTCTCTCTCCCTCTCTCTTCCCCCCTCTCTCTCTCCCTCTCTTCCCCTCTCACTCCCCCCTCTCTCTCTCTTCCCCCTCTCACTCCCCCTCTCTCTCTCTTCCTCTCTTCCCCCTCTCACTCCCCCCCTCTCACTCCCCCTCTCTCTCTCTCCCTCTCTTCCCCCTCTCACTTCCCCCCCCCCTCTCTCTCCCTCTCTCCCTCTCTCTTCCCCCTCTCACTCCCCCTCTCTCTCTCCCCGCCGTCCAGCCTGTTGAAACGCTGGATGTGCTATCAGCTGAGCCTGACTTGACCTGTAGGGCTCAGTTCTCCTCCTCCTGTCGCTGCAGCTGCATTTCTGCTGATCCTTCCGGTGTTTTCAGAAATATCATGAAACGACATTGGACAGCAGAGAAACAACAGTAAAAGGGAAACCAGGCTGCTGATGCGACTGAAACGCTTCTTCTTCATGAGCAGAAGTGACATCATGGGTGTTTTTCCTCTGTGTGTTGTTATGGCTGAGCTCTGACCTACTTCAGTCAGCACAGGGGGCAAAGGAGCAAGAACACAGACCCGTCCACTGCACTGCACTGCTGGTGCCTTGCTCAAGGAAACACAGAGAGAAAAGAGAATATGAAGAGAATACAAAGGTTTCATCTACAGAAACACAAAGTATTGCAAGAATGAAGTTGTAATGTAATGAAATGTAACACACACTGATTGCACAGAGGAATGTGTGTGTGTAGCTGTGTGTGATCACATCAGGTGGAGGAGAACACACGTGACTCACAGGCAGAAAGCTTTTATTGTGAAAGAGACTTCTGCCCTGTGACCTGTAGTAACCTCCCGCCCCCACAGTGACCTCCAGTGACCCAAACACTGCAAAACAACAGACCCACGTCCGTGTTTAGTGTGTGAAGCTTCATCCTCAGGCTTTTATTGTCTTAACCGCTCTAACGGATTTCAGTTGGCTTTTATTTTGACACTCCCGAGCGGACGTAGTGCGGGTTGCAAGCGTGTGTCTTGACGCCGGTGTGTGTGTGTGAGTGTGTGTGTATGTGTGTGTGTGTGTGTCGGCTCCCTCACTGTCTCCTCAGCTGTTGGATGTGCAGCATCTCTGAAGACCTCAGCCTGGATCCTGACATGCCTCTCACTCTCTGACGACCTGACGGAGGTATGGCACTTTGTTTCTCTCTCTCTTTCTCTCTGCTGCCTTCAGGGACTTCACGGAGCTCTGACTTCTTTAAACATCACCTTTGTAGAAACATGCGGAGAGAACAGACGAAGCTCCGCGGCGTGAAGCGTCCGTGGAGCTAAAGTTAGCTTGAATCAATCACTGCGCGGCACTGGAGCTCAACTTAAACACCGGGGATAAAGTCTCAAAGCGAGGAATGCAATTAGATTTAAACCTTTTAGATCAAGTTTATACAAAGATAAACTTAAAAACGAAGGAAAACAGCATCATTAAGCTCTTTATTTGTACAAACATTGCAGTTGGGCTAGAAATGTTCACAAAAGGGAAATAATTAAAGCAGTTTGAACGGAAAAATTAGTATTAACTCTTTCTCTTCAACAAAGAACTTTTTTTATTTTATTCGTCTTAAGGAGTTTGAGGAAAAAAGATGAATGAAAAATGAAAATGATTCGCCTCATGTCGCAGTGCGTACTAACGCCGCTAGGGGCGCTGTTGTTCCTTGTGTGTTTACAGTGGTCAGTCTCTGTGAGTGTGTGTGTGTGTGTGTGTGTGTATGTTCTTAGAAAACTCGACAATGGTAAACAGTTTCACTAAATGCTTGTAATAAATCAGCTTAAAGTTAGAATCAAACCTTTAGAGCAGCATTAACATCAGGTATTGATCCAAATAAAGGCTGAGCTCATGGAAAACTACACTGATAGATTGATTGATCAAGTCAATCAATGACTAATCATTAATTCAAGATGTGTTGGAGCTTCACAAATGTCAAAGTTGAAAGCTTTTCTCATCTATCATATTAATAATACTGTTCTTCAACCAGACAAAGGAGGACCTGACAGATATCTGACGTCTTTTGACAATTTCTGTTCTAATTGATAGATTGAGTGAAGATAATTAGACCTTTAGCTCATTTCCTGATAGAATGTCGCTCATGAGAGAGGCTCATCAACGTGATTTAAGAGCATGGTGATGCGTTTAAGGACCCCGGTGCCTCAGCAGCTCTGTTTGACTCCATGAAGGAATCAGATTGAGTCATGTTAGGATGATCAGCTGAGGTTCATCAATGATCAGTGAGTTACCTGCTCTGATACACAGCTGATCTAATCAAAGAGAGAGAGTGTGAGTGTGTGTGTGTGAGACCCCCCTCCCCCTCCACTTGTTGTTATTGGTAACGTTTCCTGCATTGTGAAAGGATGAGGCTGCAGACAGTGAGAAGGAGCAGAAGACGTCAGTGATCAAAGAGAGAGGGGGGAGGGAGGTGTGAATGGACTTTGACCTCCTTCTCCTCCTCTTCCTCCTCTCAGCCCCCATCACAATGAACCAGGTCACATTGATCTGTCGATCGATGTCAGATTTGTCCTAAAGTTGTCACTCTGCGGTCTGTGGGGAGTAAAAAAGGAAAACTTTGGCAGAAACAGGAAAGGGAATAGTCTGAAAATGAAGTTTTCGCAGTGTTGTAATGATTAGTTGGTGATTTGGCCGACACATGCAGGTTTGGAGCACTGAGCAGGAAGGAGAGAAGAAGGAGACATTAGAATGTTTCATCAAGTTTCAGCCGTCTGCAGATTGAGTTTGACAGTCTGTAGTTTACAGCTCTCAGGTACATTCAGAGTGTGTGTCCTCTCCATGCCATGACGCTGTGTGTGTGCGTGTCCTGAGTGGATTAGAGTCTGCCTCAGGGGTTCATGACGTGTTGCACAATCACCGTGTGTGTGTGTGTGTGTGTGTGTGTGTGTGTGTGTGTGTGTGTGTGTGTGTGTGTGTGTGTGTGTGTGTGTGTGTGTGTGTGTGTGTGTGTGTGTGTGTGTGTGTGTGTGTGTGTGTGTGTGTGTGTGTGTGTGTGGTAAGTAAGTATTCATAAAAAGCTAAACGTATGTGAGCGACCTTCTTCAGACGTGAGTTTCTCAGTGTGGCTTTAATCTTTACACCATAAACAAAGCTTTTCCAGTTTAGGAGGAATAAAAACAAACTGAATGATCTGAAGCTCCAGTGTCAGCCTCGTCGCTCAGCATGAGTGTGACTCTGCCTCCGTCCGTAAGGAGGCAGGTCTAAGCAGGAGAGGGAGGAGTTGATATGTGGAGCTGACCTTTGACCCGGGGCACCTTTGAGCCGTGTGCTGACTGGCTGACTGAACCTCTCTTTATCCAGAGCGAGCGGAGGGCAGCGAGTCATTGGAACAGAGCGGCGGTGGCGAGGAGCCGACAGAGCGACAGACGGGGCAGAGATGTCCGTCTCAACCCAGCTGGGCCTGCTGCTGTGGAAGAACTTCACCTACAGACGACGACAGACGGTCAGTCCCAGCATGCACCTCACCTATACCCCGCTAACGTGTGTCTCTTTGTTGTATGTTTTGATTGAATAAAGCGTTTGACAGTAAGCATTTAGAGTTACAGAGAGAGGAAAGAGAGAAAGAAAGAAGTATTAATGAGACCCAGGGAAGGAGATCCACATGTGGACTTGATTGATAATGACACGCAACGAGTGCTGTACAGGGGCTGGATGATGACCCGACTGTGTTCTGTACTGAGTGATCACAGTGAAGCTGCAGATGTGTGTGTGCGTGTGTGTGTAACACGCTGACATGAGGGCATCGGCTTCATACAGAGGGGAAGAGAAGTAGAAGCATGAAGCTGTGTGATGAAGGAGGACAAAGGGACCACAAACAAGGACAGCAACCAACCACAGCCAGCTAAGGGACATAATGATGTAACCACAGAGGGTTAGATGACATCACTGTTAGTTCATCCTGGGCTGAGATGAGAGGAAGAGGAGGAGAAACACAGAGAGGAGATGAATCCCTCCAGACTGATGATGAGCTCAGGGTTTCTTATTGTCCTTAAGGAGGGAGGTCAAAGGTCAGAATAGGTGTCATAGGTGATCCTTCCTCTGGTGCTTCAGCATGAAGGACCAGCAGGAGAACAGTGAGCTCATCTTCATACATTCTGATGATGAGGACTTTCCTGTGTCCGCATGTGAGGGGCTGCAGTCTTTATTTTGACTGTGAAGCTGCAGCTGCATCGATCTCTGCAGCTCATCTATAATGCAGGAGTCCCTAAGAATAAAGAGATGAAGCTGCTTCCTGCTTTACAAGGCAGTTAAGATGCTTTTAGAGTGTGTGTGTGTGTGTGTGTGTGTGTGTGTGTGTGTGTGTGTGTGTGTGTGTGTGTGTGTGTGTGTGTGTGTGTGTGTGTGTGTGTGTGTGTGTGTGTGTGTGTGTGTGTGTGTGTGTGTGTGTGTGTGTGTGTGTGTGTGTGTGTGTGTGTGTGTGTGTGTGTGTGTTCGTTCTAATGACTCTGTAACTGTAAACCGCTGACTGACCCTGTCTCTGTTCTGCAGCTTCAGCTCCTGATAGAGATCGTCTGGCCGCTCCTCATCTTCTTCATCTTGATCGCCGTGCGGGTGAACTACCCGCCGTACGAGCAGCATGAGTGTAAGTGACGCCTCCATCTAACACGGGGAGAGTGGTGTGTGTGTGTGGGGTCGAGCTCCTTAACGAGGAGGAGGAGGAGGAGGAGGAGATGAAGCTCAAAGCTGGAGCTCCACATGTGAAGGACATCAACATGAAGAGAGAAGCAAAGGTCACCAAAGAGCCAACGTTAGGAGTGAGGCGCTCAAGCTGAGGTCAGATGCATTGTGGGAGCTGCCGGTGGTTCCAGCTGGCTCTGATAAACCCCTTATCTGCAGCTGATGGTCAACGTGTTTCCGCAGCAGCGTTCCAACCCTTGCACCTATGAGCAGATAGCAGCAGTGATGTCCCAGAGCAGCAGATAGAGGAGCAGATCTTAAGGACATCAGATAGCGAACGCCGCTCGTGGTTCGTGCGTCTTGATTATCTGATGTTATCGATCCATAACTGGCTCTGTGTTCCAGGTAGAGTTGGCTGAGCTGCAGTGAACTCCCACAGGGATCCAGATTAAGAGAGATGCTGAGTGGAGCCAACAGCTTCAGATCCTAACTATCATCAGAGTTTACAGCTCTTTATGGACCTAATGACCGCTGTAATGTGATTATCAGGGTTTCAACTGAAGGTCAGCCTTAATCTCAACACTGAAGGTTTATATAATCACACATTCCCATCCTTCAGCTGTAGCAGCACATGGATCATTGATCAGTGATCAGAAGCTGCCAGCTCAGCTTCTTCCTCTTCCAATCCTCTGTTAACTTCAACGCGCTCCTATTGAGCTCCCATCCTCATCATCTTCAAATCCCTCATAGAAGATGTTAAAGCGGTCATGATGAAGATCTAATCAGCTCAGTATGTTTCCACGCTTCTGTTTGAGTTGAGCAACAACGGCTGCTTTGTCAACCAAGTGAAGAAGAAGAGGAAGAGCTTCACTTTCTCTGACCCCAGTCATCACAGAGGGAAACAAAGATATAAAGTAATGAGATCATAGTGAGCTCATGTTGGATATAAAAGGTGATTCTTCAGTCAAAGTACTTATTTAGTTTGTATCCAGACGATTTGATTCCACATATCAGAGCCAACGTCCCTGGGTTTCACTTCCTGTCCACCGTCAGAAAGCAGAAGTGTTTTGTTCTTAAGGAGCTTTCAGTTCTGCTCTGCTCCTCAGAGGGAGGAATGTTCAGCTGTGACTCACTCACATGTGAGTGTGGACATGTGGAGACGTGTCCTCAGAGCTGCACACGCACACACACACACGCAGGGACGCTCAGGAAGCTGAGGAACACTGAGGATGACGCAGATCAGACGTCAGCCTGGATGGTGGCTCAGACTTGCATCAGAATCCCTTAGATTTCTTCAGTTTTGTGCTCTGAGGCGAGGCCTCGCACTCCCGATCTCACCTTTACCTTCATCCCCTTCACCTCACAGCTGGGGATTAGATTTAATTTAGCTGCCGCACTGAGATCTTCATCATTCTCTTCATCTTCACCTTTCTCCCCACAAACCAAGAACACACAGATCACTGAGCTCTACCCTGACTTCAGACGTCCTCAGAGAGTTTGACACTCAAAGTTCCATCTCAGTGTTTGTATCTTCCTCCCCTGTGTTCCATACTGAGCCTGACTCCTCCCATTAGGAAATCAATCACAAGTCAATCACTCTTGTCTTTACTGGTGTGGTTCACTTTGATCTGAACACTTATGACATCATTTAACCAAACTTCAGCCTGATGGAGTTCAGCCACATTGGTAAAGTGTGCGTGTGGGCGGAGCCTGGCTGTGTGGGCGGAGCCTGCTTGGGTCAGTTAGGAGGTAATTGGCACGTGTGTGTTGTCATCCGCTCTGTGCTGTTATCTAATCAGGCTGTGATTAGAAAGAGGCCCGTTGGCCTGAAGGTTCAGCTGATAGCACACTACCTCTTCAGCTAATTGGGGGATGAAGGGGGCAAAGGTCAACGTGAAGCAACTGCACCCTCAACCTGCTGCTCCTCCATGACCTCAATACTCACCTGCTGCTCTGCTGCAGTACCTCACTGAGGAGGGGTGTGACAGCTGCAGCTACTTTAGTTACCCACATGCTACATGAGACTAACTTCACTCTGTCCTCTCCTCCTCTTTCCTTCCTCTCCTCCTCTTTCCTTCCTTACTTTATTCCTTTTTCATTCTTTCCTTTTCTCATCCTTCTTTGTTTTTGTTTCTCTCTCTTCTGGTTTGTTTTCCTTCCTTGCTTCCTTTGGTCCCCTTTTCCTTATTTCCTCCCTCCTTCCCCCTTTCCCAATCTTGTTCCCTTCCTTTCCTTCTCTCTTGTTTGGTGTGTAGTATGTGTAGTGGAGTGTGTGAGTGCTGGAGTAAGGGTGAGAGTACTTGTTGATAAGTTGGTTGCTGGCTGGGCTCTGAGGTCAGAGGTCATCAGCCTGCTGTACAGAGGTGGAACATCTGGTCCGTGCTGCAGGTGTGGACCAGATGTGTCAGATAAAGGCTCACGTTTCTCCTCCTATCACAGAATCAATGCAGCTTCAGCATCACAACACTTTGACCTTCATTGGAGATCAATGAGCACCGATAGGAAACTCTGAAGACAAATTAACCCTTTAATCTGTATTTACAATGAATCCCAGCACACTCTGGATTTCTGTGCATGTTCTTTTGAAAGTCAAACCTTGTGTGGTAAGAAAGGAGACATTACCGTGCACACTGAGCCTGAGAGCGTCTGACGTTCCTCATCCTCACCTCTTTGTGTTTGTGCGTCTGCAGGTCACTTCCCTAACAAGGCCATGCCGTCAGCCGGCACGCTGCCGTGGATTCAGGGAATCCTCTGCAACGCAAACAACCCCTGCTTCAGAAGCCCAACGCCTGGAGAGTCGCCCGGCATCGTGGGAAACTTCAACGACTCCATGTGAGAGAGCTTTACTGACTTTAATGTGGTTACAACCTCACAATGGAGATGAATGGAGAACGTAGCCAGGGAGGGAAACATCTGGGCGACGTCACTCATGTTGCCCAGATAGAAGAAGGAAGAGAGAAAGGAGCCGGGTGGTGATGGGTGAAGGCATCCTGACGTCAGGTTCTCCTGCCTGATGAGGAATTAGGTTATAGACACACAACAACACAGAGGACAGGCGGTGTCTCCTCTCTGTCTCCTCTCTGTCTTCTCCCTCACCTCTTATCTGGAAACAACAACTTTATTACTTTGTAGCACAAACTGACCTTGTTTGAGACCACACCCCCCCCTCTCTCTCTCTCTCTCTCTCTCTCTCTGTCTCTGTCTCCGTCTCTGTCTCTCTCTCTCTCTCTCTCTGTCTCTCTCTCTCTCTCTCTCAGCATCATGTTACACTCTCTAAGCGGTCAGCTGATCTGTCTCTGTCTGACTGTAACCCAGTATGAGACCTTAGTGCTGTGATCTTTAGAGTTCTCTGCTCTTCAGCTTCCTGAATAAATCTTAAAGCTCGACTGTTAAGTTTGAGTCCAGGAGCTCTGACCCGGCTCCTCCGGTCCTCCATCCACTCTGAGACATGAGTAACAACGTGTCTGCTTTAATCTCAATGTAACTGTGTGTGTGTGTGTCTGTTTGTGTGTGTGTGTGTGTGTGTTGCAGAATTTCCCGTCTGTTTTCGGACGCCAAGAAGATTCTGCTTTACAGCCAGAACGACAAGAACCTGGACGGATTCAAGGAGCTGGCTCAGGCTCTACACACACTGCAGAACAGCAGATCAGGTGGGACACACACACAATCACCTCAGCAAACATCATCTGAAGTGAGGAACGTTGGCGTGTGTGTGTTTGTGTGTGTTCATGGCTCATTAAACCCAAAGAGCAGAAATCCTAAAGCTCTCCTCTCAGGTTTCTCTCCATGTGTGAGCTCTTCCTCCTCCTGCCTGCTCCAACACGTCTCCTCCTCCTCTTCCTCCTCCTCCTCCTTCATGTTTGCTGCTCTTGTTCCTTTTTTAATGAAACTCCAGACTCCAGTGTTGATTCCTTAAAGAAGCCATCTCCTTCATGTGACAGCAGGTTGAGCTGAGCTGATTAATTGATGGATGTGATTGGTTCAATGTGTGTGTGAGTGCAGTGTGTGATGAGGCGGTGGCGTGACGGGCCTGGCTTCTGTCTGTAGGCTGATGAAACCTGACGGTGCCTCACCCCTCAGACGAGCTGCAGCAGGTTGTTACTTTGTTCTTGTTGTGCTTTTGATGTGTGTGTGAGTGTGTGAGTCTATAAAGGGGCCCTGCAGTGGATTACATGATGGTGGCTCAGGTTCTATGCTAGTCTCAGCCTGGGCGCCTCTGTGCGAGGCTCGGTCAGGTACTGAGCCTGAGCAGGGTTTGTTTGCGTCTGGCCGTCTCCCGCTGCGTGTCGGCGGGTTTGAGGTCACGGCTTCATGCACTTCCTGCTGAGAGCGTCGCTGCACGTCTCCACGCAGCTGGACCAACTTCACCTCCGCTCATGGACCTAACAGCGATCTGTCCCCACTCTGCCTGTCTCAGGGGACATGTGACACTCTGTCCCTGGTGCTGTGAGTCTGATGGAGGAGACGTTTGTGCTGAGCCTGATCACAGCGCTAACCTGATATTAGCACATGAGTGTAAACTGAGCCCCAGGCAGAGGGATTAGAGGCACTTCCTGCCCCCACAGAGCCTGGTCTCAGAGCCTGGTCTCAGAGCCTGGTGGAGCAGCGGTTCAGGACCTTGTGCCGCTCTGGTCGCTCTGTGTGTTTCATGTCCCTGAGTGGATGTGACTGCTTCCTCCGCTTCCTCTGCAGGGGCTCGTTGGGGAACGCCTCCTTGTTTGCTCAATCATATCTGCTGACGCTCAGCTGAGGGTTCCTGCTGGACGGACAGAAGGTCTCTGGGTCTGAAGGTGAACAAAGCCTGCAGTGACCTGGAGCTAAGGTCTGACTCAACCAGCGGCTCCTTCATTTACCTCAATTGACCTGCAGCTGTTTGATGTGCTGCAGACAGCCCCCCCCCCCCCCCCCCCCCCCCCCCCACACACACACACACACACACGTCCCTATCTAACCTCACCTTTGATTCAAGTCTGTTCACACACTGAGCTTCAGGAATCCTCCGCCCTCTGCTCTTTGAAGAACCTGAGAGGAAGCAGCAGTTTGTGCTTGTTACCTGGGAGAGTTGACGTGTTTCACTGCAGGCGGGACACGTTTAGAGATGCTCTCTCTCTCTCTCTCTCTCTCTCTCTCTCTCTCTCTCTCTCTCTCTCACTGTGCCCCTCTCTCTCTCACTCCGTCTCTCCGTCTCTCTCTCTCTCTCTCTCTCACTCTGTCTCTCACTGTGCCTGTCTCTCACTCTCTCTCTCACTCTCGCTCTCGCTCTCTCTCTCTCACTCTCACTCTCTCACTCTGTCTCCCCGTTGCACAGAAAGTTTGCATCTGTAGTTGTGTGCATTTTGGTGCTAGCTGCATGTAGATCTATCACTGATGACTCCAGCACGTCTCTCTCTTGTGCTGGTCTCCACTTTGAGGCTCTAAAGTCTGTGTCCCAGATATTAGAAGGTGAAGCAGGTCAAAGGAACTCAGCAGACTCACTGAGCTCTGCCTCTTCAGACTCTGGACCTGTAAGGTCTAAAGGAGCCTCTGGTCCAGGTCTCCGTCAGATGCAGATGATTCTCCAGCTTTTGTGTTGATGTCTGGAGGCTTGTGTTAACAGAAACATACAGACTGTGGTGGTTGAAGCTAATTGCTCTTTGAAGAAGTGCAGTTCCTGGGGTTTGGATGAGTTTTGGTTGTAGAGGCCTGATGATGGACCTCACTGATGGCTCCTGGCCAAGTTCCTCTTCTGTGTCCCTGCCAACCATTCTGCTGAGCTCAAATTAGGTTTACATGGATTCTCTGCTCCACAGAGCAGCCACTGGGTCCTGCTGATCTCCATGGAAACCAAAGAGCTTCAGAACAGATTTGATATGAAAACATATGAACCAAAGCCACCAGAGTAGAACCTGTGTGGCTCCTCTTCATCAAGCTTCAAGTTGATGGACATTAGAGCTGTGGTGCTTCAGTCACCAGTTTCATTAGTGTTGTCATGGACACTGGTGAGATCTTGGTCTCTTTGTTGCTCTGAAGGTCTTGTTGCTCCTCAGCGGTCCAGAAGCTTTGAAACTTCATTGTTGCTGTTTGGTGTGTAAGATAAAAGAAGCTGAAGGTCAGAAGCTAAACCTCTGGAGCTCTCAGGTCACCTGGGTTCACCCTCAGTGTGCATGACAGTGACACCTGCTGCAGTCTTTGTCAGGTCAGGGACCTGGGGGGATAGCACAGTGTACGCCCCCCCTGGGAGGATCCTGACTCCCACAGGTCAAAGAAGGCGTGTGATAACACCACATGTCACATGTTCATGTCCCGTGTGTGGAGCACATGGCTGTCTGCCCCTCACAGAGCAGAGGAGGGGGTCGCTCATTTCAGAGTGGGAGGAACAGACGATCACCTGAGGCTTGAGTCTGTTAGTAGGTCCTCACCTATCAGAGGACCTGGAGGAAGAGGAGGAGGAGGAGGCCCAGTGGCTCAGGAGCTAGACTTGGTACCTAAACAGGTCCCGGTTCCTGATGGTGCTAAATGAGGGGGACAGAAGCAGCTTGTGGCTTTTACAGTCGATGAAGAATAGTTTGTGAAATGTTTGTTCCCCCTCACTGCCTGTTATAACACGTGTGTGTGTGTGTGTGTGTGTGTGTGTGTGTGAAGAAAACTTAAAGTACAAAAGACACGGGGGGGGGGGGTAATCCTGAAACTGCACCTTCCTTTAGTGCCTCACCTCAGCAAGTGAGCACATGCAGACACACACTCACACACTCACACACTCACACACTCACACACTCTCTTCCTCTGAATGGGACAGAAAACCAATCCGGGCCTCTAAGTGAGGGAGGAATGCAGGTGAGAGGAGGCACTTTGGGTTTCTGTGGCCTTTAATCTCCCTGTGAAGGAGAGAGTCTCTCTAAACTCTAAACTCCTCCTCCTCTCACAGGCTTCAAGCTCAAGCACTTCCTCCGTGATGAGGAGACGCTGTCCACCTTCCTCATCAAGAACGCCTCCTTCCCTGAAGACACGGTGCGGGAGATCGTGGAAGCTGACATCAACCTGGAGAAGGTAACATCAAGATGAGAACATTAACCCTCTGCTCACTGAGCTCCACCATGACTGAGCTCATCTACAGCAGCAGGAAGTCACCACATCTGGAGTTTATAACCAGGGGGTGCATTTAGGAGGACCCCCATGAGCTCAGGTGAAGGGTCAGACTGTGTGTCCACCAGGGGGCAGACCAGAGCCAACATGCTGGGATGAACAGAAACTTACATGGCCACGCTCATCTTATTGCTCCACCTCCACAGTGTTGCTGCTCTGGTGGTGGATGTAGATCTTGTACTCGCTCAGTGTGAGCGATGATGTCACACATGTACTCTTAAGGCTAAAGTGAGCAGGTTTAGACGATGAAGCAGTTTCAGGGTAAAGTCTGTCCAAACTAGGAAGATGTTGTGCTTCAGCTGGTTGGCAGTAACCTTCATCCTCTCTCCCAGGTTCTCCTCAGAGGCTTCGGGGTCCACCTGAGGAACATGTGTCCCAAGAAAGGAGGCAACCGCAGCCTGCAGGACTTTGTGAACATCTCCGACCCTCAGGTCTCCAGTCTGGTTCAGGAGATCATCTGCCAGGCTCCGTCTGTGTGGCTGAACCAGGCTGAGGAACACTTCCTCAACAACCTGGACTTCCTCAAACCCATACAGGTACAAGATCTGCTCTCCTCACAGGTTAGCCTGACTTGAGGAGGCTCACAGTGGAGACACAGACCTCAGTAACGTCTCAAGGCTTCACTCCACAAACCCAACAGTTAGATGAACCAAACAAACAGAAAACCAAGTGGAATTCCCCGGAGGAATCCTTCATTTATTAGACTCACGCCAACGCACCCAAAGAATTTACAGCCCGAGTGGGTTAGAGGGGCAGAGATGCTGCACTCTGAGTGAAAACGCCCCCTGCCATTCCACCCTTCTGTTCTATGGAGTCACACACAAAGCAAAGGGGAGTGACAGGGAGGAGCAGGAGGAGGATGGAGGGGTGCAGGTAGTCTGACGTGGGCGCAGGCATGTCGCTGCTCGTCCCTGAGCTGCCCTCATTCTTTAAACGCTCCGCTCTCTGCTTTTGGTCGCCCGGAGACACGTTTGAAAGAGAGCTGCTGTCAGAGCGTTTTGTTTGTGCAGTCAGAGATACACACAAACAGCCGAGACAAACGCCTCCGGCTCCTTCTCCAGCTCCAGCTCCTGTTCCTTCTCCAGCTCCTGTTCCTTCTCCAGCTCCTGTTCCTTCTCCAGCTCCTGCTCCTGCTCCGGCTCCTGCTCCTGCTCCGGCTCCTGCTTCTCCTCCTTCTCGCTAGTCATTGCTAGTCAGTCTTCATCCTCTTCTTCTCCTGTCCAGTCACTTTTCTATTCTGTGACCAACTTGACCTTAAGAGATCTTCACTTGTATTTATGAACATATAATGTCATTAATTCAGTTCCTCTCAGGCCTCTTTAAGGTTTTATTGTAGTTTGAGTTGAGATGATTGTTGTTGCTCTCGTAAACTCCAGCTGGTATCAGTGTGTGAGCTCAGACGTGATTAGAGGGCAAAGTGAAGAAAGGAGGCCAGAGGGGAGAGGAGAGGCAGGACAGTGAATCATTCTGTCCTTCATCACACAGCAGGGGTCTTTATCACACAGCAGGGGTCTTTATCACACAGCAGGGGTCTTTATCACACAGCAGGGGTCTTTATCACACAACAGGGGTCTTTATCACACAGCAGGGGTCTTCATCACAACTCTGAGGACTCAAATATTCAGGAATGTCTTCAGGAAGTTTGACTGAATCAGTTAAAGCTTGTAAGCGTTCATGTCCTCATACCTCAGATCGCACATTAACCTGTGTGTGTGTGTGTGTGTGTGTGTGTGTGTGTGTGTGTGTGTGTGTGTGTGTGTGTGTGTGTGTGTGTGTGTGTGTGTGTGTGTGTGTGTGTGTGTGTGTGTGTGTGTGTGTGTGTGTGTGTGTGTGTGTGTGTGTGTGTGTGTGTGTGTGTGTGTGTGTGTGTGTGTGTGTGTGTGTGTGTGTGTGTGTGTGTGTGTGTGTGTGTGTGTGTGTAGGTCTGTCAGCGTTCATTATGTAGATATGTCAAACATAAAGGCCTATAAAGTGTTTTATTACTGCAGGATTGTAACAGCAGCGTGTTTCCAGTGATTATGACACAAAGTGATCTTCATCTCCTTTCTCTCCCCCCCTCTCCCTCTCCCCTCTCTCTCTCTCTTTCTCAGAGGGACGTGACGTCTGACCCCGAAGCAGTCAAACAGGTTGTCAAGGCGACCAAAGGCCTCTTGGCGAGTTTGGGTTCGCTGGCGGTTGAGGTATGAAGAGTTTCACGTTCAATCACAAATCAAAAACAACATGGAGGCCTGAGATGCGTTCAGGTGTCTTTATCTGTGCCGGGAATTCAGAGCTGTGGGATTCAGGAACATGAGCTGAAACATCTGACACACGAAAGTTCTCACACACTCTAGATGTTGAACTAAAGACGAGAGCTTCTAACTTCTCCTGGAGTGTTTCTGTTCCTCTGGTGGATTCTGGATCTCTGACACACTGAAGTCCTCCTCTGCAGCCACTGTGTGTGTGTGTGTGTGTGTGTGTGTGTGTGTGTGACATTGTTCTCCTCCATTATCAGTGTGTGTTCTACCTCAGAACAATGAGCTGCTGGTATTTCCTGCCATTATACACACTTTCTCCTTTCATGTCCCATGAATGTCTGGAACAAACTATTTTGGTGAAAAAGAATTGGTGTCCCTTTAGAGAGGAAGGCAGCAGCTCTGCCAGTGTGTGTGTGTGTGTGTGTGAGAGAGAGAGAGAGGGAGAGGCCAGGAACACAACAGCATTAAAACAGCAGGTAGTGTTTGTCCCTCACCAGACGGGTTTGTTATGGCTCCATCTCTGCCTCCACACACACACACACACACACACACACACACACGCAGAGTGGATGAAGCCTGTATGGAATGCTTAATAGCAAGAAATGTATTTTAGAGGCTTGAGGAGGTTTTGGGCTTCTTGAGGAGATGTCAGAGGTATCTGAGGAGATTCCTGGCGTACTTGAGATCTCCAGAGGTCCTCAGGCTGTGGTGAGGGTGGTGATGGTGCTCAGACACACTCTGGGTCTGTGTGAGGAGCCTAAGCAGATGTTTAGAGAGCTTGAGAAGGTGCAAAAGGGCTTTGGTGAGCTTCTATTCTCTGGGTGAATGTTGCAGAGGTCCTCCTGCTGGTCTGGGGGGCCTTGAGGCCTGGAGGAGGGTCCAGATCCATTTTTAAAGACCTGTGTCAAGTCTAAAAGGGTCTTTGTGAGTCTACAGTCTACAAAATGTCCCTGGTAGTAAAGAGTCTGAGTGTTAAACTTTGGGGTTGTGCGTTGACTGAGGCGGTGTGTAGTTCACTGTCCTCTGTAAAGCGAGGCGTCGGGGCCGGTTGTCCTCTAAGGCCACTGGGTTTACTTGGCAGCGACTCTGCAGCGTCTTTGTGTTCAGATTAAAAGTCTGTTTTCCTTTGAGAGGAGACAGATGAGTGCACACAGCTGAACAAAGAGGAGCTGCAGGGTTTGAGCTTTGGTTCCATTCCGCCCGCTTGATTTGCAGCAGGAGGTGAAAGCCCCAGCCTGAAGGAACAACAAACAGGCGCTCTGAGCTCGTGTTCTCGGACCTCAGTCGCTCTCCCTGGTGACAGTCACACAGGCTTCAGGGGACTCTGCTCCTGCTCCCTGCTGCGGACATGTTAGAGGTCCACAGCTTTACCAACAGCTGTCTGTCTGACTGTCTGACTGTCTCAGCAGGATGATGGATGGATGTTTGTACCATGTTGGAACCAGAACTGTGGCTCAGCGTCACGTTGCACCTAAAGAGCCAGAGCCTGTAGACTCTGATGCTCTGAGAAGAGGCTTGGGTCAATAAAGTCCTAATATAGTGGAAGGAGACGCTTTCATTTAAGTTAGCAGACAGAGAGAGAGAATGTGAAGGACTGATTGAGTGTAGGAACATGTGGGAAGCTTTAGTCTTCACCATGTAACTTCTAACAGAAGAACATGAGGGAGTCCAGTGTTCCTCTGAGCTCTGCTGATTGTCCCTGAGCAACCAACCAACCACAGCACCCGGCAGAGAGGACGTGAACATGTCTGAGTCTAGTTCCTCTGCAGCCCCTGACCTTCATCTGTCTCTCCCCCAGCTGGCTGGGATGAAGAGCTGGATCGACCTGAGGAACGAGATCATCTTCCTCACACACAACGCCACCTCCTCGCCCAGCGCAATGTACCAGGCCGTCTCCAGGATCGCCTGCGGTCACCCTGAGGGAGGCGGCCTCCAGATCAAGTCCCTCAACTGGTACGAGGACAGCAACTACAAGGCTCTGTTTGGGAACCACAACAGCAGCGAGGACGAGGCATCGTCGCTCTACGACAACTCCTCCAGTATGTACACACACACACACACACACACACACCCCACACCCCCAAGGTTCCTCAGTTAGAGCAGCTGTGTGTGTGGCAGTGATGTAACGGCCCTCTGTCCTCAGCTCCGTACTGTAACAGCCTGGTGAAGAACATGGACTCTAACCCCATGTCCAGGATGATGTGGCAGGCCCTCAAACCTCTGCTGCTGGGGAAGATCCTCTACACCCCCCACACCCCGGCCACGCAGAAGATCATCCACGAGGTACCAACGCCACCGCCAAGGCCGGCAAACAGAATAGAGCTGCGAGTGTGTTTCTGACTGGTTATCTCCGTGGTGCGTTCAGGTAAATCGGACGTTCCAGGAGCTTGGCGTGTTCAGAGATCTTGGCGGGATGTGGGAGGAGATGAGACCCAAAGTGTGGAGCTTCATAGAGAACAGCGAGCAGATGGACCTGGTCAGGGTACGAGACCTTCTCCTTTTTCTTCTTCTTCTTCTCAGGAGGGAGCAGATCCTCAAGCAGCACTTTGCGATCTGTTTAATCTTTGAGGAGCTCCACAAAGGTTGAACAGATCCCAGACAGACCTGTGGGAAAACCTACACAAAGGTTCCTCCTCAGATCCTTGCCTCATCTCTGTCGTCCTCCTCATGCAGACCCTGCTGAAGAACAACATCACCGCCAGCTTCTTCCACGCCCAGCTGGCCGGCACCGACTGGACCGTAGCTGACATCTCCAACTTCCTGACCAATAAGGTAGAAGACCCGCGGTCAGCAGGTAGCACCATCACCTGGAGAGAAGTCTTCAATGAGACGGATCAGGCCATCATGAGCATCTCACGCTTCATGGAGGTCAGTAGTTCTAATCCACATGAAGCCGCTTAGAAGAGTGAGCGCACGCTGACCATCCTGTGTGTCTGTCCACAGTGTGTGAACCTGGACAAGCTGGAGCCTGTGTCCACTGAGGAGCTGATGGTCAACCTGTCCATGGTGCTGCTGGAGGACAGGAAGTTCTGGGCCGGGATCGTCTTCCCCGACGTTCTCCCCAACGCCACAGAGCTGCCGCCCAAAGTCAACTACAAGATCCGCATGGACATCGACAACGTGGAGCGCACCAACAAGATCAAAGACGCGTAGGGGCACACACTCATACACACACACTCATACACACTCACTCTCAGAGTCTAATCTACAGAAGCTGGTGTTCCTGAATGAATGGTGGGAACGGCTTCAGTGAGTGTTCTCTCTCTCTCTAATGCTCCTCTCTCTCCTCATCAGTTACTGGGACCCTGGTCCTCGTGCTGACCCGTTTGAGGACATGCGGTACATCTGGGGAGGGTTCTCCTACCTGCAGGACGTCATCGAGCAAGGCATCATCAGAGCGGTGACGGGCACCAAGGAGAGGACGGGCGTTTACATCCAGCAGATGCCGTATCCCTGCTACGTAGACGACATGTAAGAGCAGGAGGAAGCTTCTCTTACCGTCTCCTCTTCTTCAGTCCACACATCACCTCTACATGAGTGACAGCCTGCTGCTTCTCAATTATGAATCTCCTGCTTCCCTTTCCCTCCATCCTCCCTTCTCTCCTCCTTTCCTTTCCCTCCATCCTCCCTTCTCTCCTCCTTTCCTTTCCCTCCATCCTCCCTTCTCCCCTCCTTTCCCTCCATCCTCCCTTCTCCCCTCCTTTCCCTCCATCCTCCCTTCTCCCCTCCTTTCCTTTCCCCCCATCCTCCCTTCTCCCCTCCTTTCCCTCCATCCTCCCTTCTCTCCTCTTTTCCTTTCCCTCCATCCTCCCTTCTCCCCTCCCTTCCCTCCATCCTCCCTTCTCCAGTTTCCTCCGGGTGATGAGTCGCTCCATGCCTCTCTTCATGACTCTGGCCTGGATGTACTCTGTGGCCATCATCCTGAAGAGCGTGGTGTACGAGAAGGAGGCCCGGCTGAAGGAGACCATGAGGATCATGGGCCTGGATAACGGCATCCTGTGGTTCAGCTGGTTCATCAGCAGCCTGATTCCTCTGCTCATCAGCGCCGCCCTGCTGGTGCTGCTGCTCAAGGTGACCATAAGCTAACATCTTCCTCTCCTAACAGTCAGGAGGTCTTGGGTCAGATCATTGTTCAGCAGTAAAGCTGATGTCTTGTTGTGTTGTGTGCAGAAAGGGAACCTGCTGCCCTACAGTGACCCCGGCGTGGTCTTCCTCTTCCTGGGCTCGTTCGCCGTGGTAACCATCATGCAGTGCTTCCTCATCAGCACGGCGTTTGACCGGGCCAACCTGGCCGCTGCGTGTGGAGGCATCATCTACTTCACCCTCTACCTGCCCTACGTGCTCTGCGTGGCCTGGCAGGACTACATCGGCTTTGGGGGCAAAGTCTTTGCCGTAAGACCTTTGACCCTCACCTGTACTGGTTTGCCTGGTGTTGGACTCGTACCTGTACCTGACGCTGACTCCCTGTCGTCCCCTCACAGAGTCTCCTGTCTCCTGTGGCCTTTGGATTTGGCTGTGAGTACTTTGCTCTGTTTGAAGAGCAGGGCGTGGGCATCCAGTGGAGGAACCTGGTGTCCAGCCCTCTGGAGGAGGACGACTACAGCCTCCGCACCGCCATCGTCATCATGTACTTTGACTCCTTCCTGTACGGAGTCCTCACCTGGTACATCGAGGCCGTGTTTCCTGGTACGACCCGCACTGTTGAGCTGATGTGTATCTGAGGATGTGGAGGTGTGTTGTCGTCCTTCCCCTCCTCTTTCTTATCCTCCTCCTTGTTGTTGCCTTCAGGTCAGTACGGTATTCCGCGGCCCTGGTACTTCCCCTTCTCCAAGTCCTACTGGCTGGGAGAGAAAGAGTCAAATAAGACGAAGATTCCTCTGAGACGCAGAGCGAATCCAGGAGGTAAGAGAAGAGCACTGTGCCTCAGAGTGTCCACAGAGGGGCGCTGCAGGGTAGACAATGTTCTCTCCTCAGCCGCTTCATTGCCTCCTTGTCTCCTCCAGCTGTGTGTATGGAGGAGGAGCCGGCTCACCTGGAGCCCGGCGTCTACATCGAGAACCTGGTGAAGGTTTACCGCCACGGGAAGAAGCTGGCGGTGGACGGCCTCACGCTCGGCTTCTACGAGGGACAGATCACCTCCTTCCTGGGACACAACGGGGCCGGGAAGACCACAACCATGTGAGTGAGGACACAGGATCCAGAGAGGACACACACACAGGGACACACACACACACAGAGACATGTACACGTGTGTTTAAAGTGTCTAATGGTCCCGTTTGTCCCTGCAGGTCCATCCTGACGGGTCTCTTCCCCCCGACCTCAGGCACGGCCTACATCATGGGCAGAGACATCCGCACAGAGCTGAGCACCATCAGGCAGAGTCTGGGCGTCTGTCCTCAACACAACGTCCTCTTCAGCATGTGAGTGTGACCTCGTGTTGTTTAGGTCACAAGGTCAAACCTCCCTCACTCTCAGTTTAGGCTCAAAGGTCATGTGACTCAGCTTGGTACACACTGATGAAGAGAAGAGTGAAGAGCTCAAACAGGAAGTGAAGCTGTATCACACAACGCTTTGGCCAATCAGTCTGAACACTCTCACGTGTAACATGACCCTCAAACATGCCAAACAGGAAGTGAGGCAGGGCCGTGGCTGAAGCTCCTCTGTGTGCGTGTGTAGTTGGGTATTGATTGTGTGTGGAGGAGTGTGTGTGTTGATGTTCTCTGTGTGTGTGTGTGTGTGTTGATGTGCTCCTTGTCCCTCTGTGTGTGTGTGTGTGTGTTGAGTTGCTCCTTGTCCCTGTGTGTGTGTGTGTGTGTGTGTTGATGTGCTCCTTGTCCCTCTGTGTGTGTGTGTGTTGATGTGCTCCTTGTCCCTCTCTGTGTGTGTGTGTGTGTGTGTTGAGTTGCTCCTTGTCCCTGTGTGTGTGTGTGTGTTGATGTGCTCCTTGTCCCTCTGTGTGTGTGTGTGTGTGTGTTGATGTGCTCCTTGTCCCTCTGTGTGTGTGTGTGTGTGTGTGTGTGTGTGTGTGTGTGTGTGTGTGTGTGTGTGTGTGTGTGTGTGTGTGTGTGTGTGTGTGTGTGTGTGTGTGTGTGTGTGTGTGTGTGTGTGTGTGTGTGTGTGTGTGTGTGTGTGTGTGTGTGTGTGTGTGTGTGTGTGTGTGTGTGTGTGTGTGTGTGTGTGTTGATGTGCTCCTTGTCCCTCTGTGTGTGTTGAGTTGCTCCTTGTCCCTGTGTGTGTGTGTGTGTTGATGTGCTCCTTGTCCCTCTGTGTGTGTGTGTGTTGATGTGCTCCTTGTCCCTCTGTGTGTGTGTGTTGATGTGCTCCTTGTCCCTCTCTGTGTGTGTGTGTGTGTGTGTGTGTGTTGATGTGCTCCTTGTCCCTGTGTGTGTGTGTGTGTTGATGTGCTCCTTGTCCCTCTGTGTGTGTGTGTGTGTGTGTTGATGTGCTCCTTGTCCCTGTGTGTGTGTGTGTGTGTGTGTGTGTGTGTGTGTGTGTGTGTGTGTGTGTGTGTGTGTGTGATGTGCTCCTTGTCCCTGTGTGTGTGTGTGTTGATGTGCTCCTTGTCCCTGTGTGTGTGTGTGAGTGTGTGTGTGTTGATGTGCTCCTTGTCCCTCTGTGTGTGTGTGTGTGTGTTGATGTGCTCCTTGTCCCTCTGTGTGTGTGTGTGTGTGTGTGTGTGTTGATGTGCTCCTTGTCCCTCTGTGTGTGTGTGTGTGTGTGTGTGTGTGTTGATGTGCTCCTTGTCCCTCTGTGTGTGTGTGTGTGTGTGTGTTGATGTGCTCCTTGTCCCTGTGTGTGTGTGTGTGTGTGTGTGTGTTGATGTGCTCCTTGTCCCTCTGTGTGTGTGTGTGTGTGTGTGTGTGTGTGTTGATGTGCTCCTTGTCCCTCTGTGTGTGTGTGTGTGTGTTGATGTGCTCCTTGTCCCTCTGTGTGTGTGTGTGTTGATGTGCTCCTTGTCCCTGTGTGTGTGTGTGTTGATGTGCTTCTTGTCCCTCTGTGTGTGTGTGTGTGTGTGTGTGTGTGTGTTGATGTGCTCCTTGTCCCTCTGTGTGTGTGTGTGTGTGTTGATGTGCTCCTTGTCCCTCTGTGTGTGTGTGTGTGTGTGTGTGTGTGTGGATGTGCTCCTTGTCCCCCTGTGTGTGTGTGTGTGTGTGTGTGTGTGTGTGTGTGGATGTGCTCCTTGTCCCCCTGTGTGTGTGTGTGTGTGTGTGTGTGTGTGTTGATGTGCTCCTTGTCCCTCTGTGTGTGTGTGTGTTGATGTGCTCCTTGTCCCTCTGTGTGTGTGTGTGTGTGTGTGTGTGTGTGTGTGTGTGTGTGTGTGTGTGTTGATGTGCTCCTTGTCCCTGTGTGTGTGTGTGTGTGTGTTGATGTGCTCCTTGTCCCTCTGTGTGTGTGTGTGTGTGTGTGTGTGTGTGTGTGTGTGTGTGTGTGTGTGTTGATGTGCTCCTTGTCCCTCTGTGTGTGTGTGTGTGTGTGTGTGTGTGTTGATGTGCTCCTTGTCCCTGTGTGTGTGTGTGTGTGTTGATGTGCTCCTTGTCCCTCTGTGTGTGTGTGTGTGTGTGTGTTGATGTGCTCCTTGTCCCTCTGTGTGTGTGTGTGTGTGTGTGTGTGTGTGTTGATGTGCTCCTTGTCCCTCTGTGTGTGTGTGTGTGTGTGTGTTGATGTGCTCCTTGTCCCTCTGTGTGTGTGTGTGTGTGTTGATGTGCTCCTTGTCCCTCTGTGTGTGTGTGTGTGTTGATGTGCTCCTTGTCCCTCCTCAGGCTGACGGTGGAAGAACACATCTGGTTCTATGCTCGCCTCAAAGGCCTGACAGAGGAGCAGGTGAAGGGCGAGATCGAGCAGATCCTCCAGGACACGGGTCTGCCTCACAAACGCACGTCCAGGACCAGCACGCTGTCCGGGGGCATGCAGAGGAAGCTCTCTGTGGCCCTGGCCTTCGTCGGGGGGTCAAAGGTGGTGATCCTGGACGAGCCCACAGCTGGAGTCGACCCCTACGCCCGCAGAGGGATCTGGGATCTGCTGCTCCACTACAGACAAGGTGTGTTAGGGTTAGACTTTGTCCTGGAGGGGGAGCTTCAGTCTGGTTCTGGACTTCTTCACACTCTGCCCCTCTGTCTGCTCCGTCAGGTCGGACCATCATCCTGTCCACCCATCACATGGACGAGGCCGACATCCTGGGCGATCGCATCGCCATCATCTCCCACGGGAAGCTGTGCTGCGTTGGCTCCTCCCTCTACCTGAAGAACCAGCTGGGGACCGGGTACTACCTGACCCTGGTGAAGAAGGAGCCCGAGCCCTCGCTGAGCTCCTGCAGGAACTCCTCCAGCACCGTCTCCTTCACCAAGAAGGTCAGAACAGCAGTTTGGTCCGTAGTGTCCTTCCTGTGGGGGCGTGTTTGATCTGAGCCTCATCTCTCTCTCTCTCTCTCTCTCTCTCTCTCTCTCTCTCTCTCTCTCTCTCTCTCTCTCGCTCTCTGTCTCTGTGTGTGTGTGTGTGTGTCGTCGTGCCTCAGGAGGAGGAGTGCAGCTCGGTCAGCAGCAGTGACGCAGGACTCGGCAGCGAGCATGAAAGTGAGGCTGCCACCATCGGTGAGCTTCTTGTTTCTACAGATCTGATCTGACCTTTCACCTCCAGCTGATTCTGATCTTTCCCCTCTCTTCTCCTCGTCCAGCAGAGAACGGGCCGGCCGCCTCCGTGTGCGACGCCGCCTTCGTCCCTCCAGACGTCCCGCTGATCTCCAGCCTGATCTTGCGTCACGTCCCGGCGGCCCGGCTGGTTGAGGACCTGGGACACGAGCTCACCTACGTCCTGCCCTACAGCGGCGCCAAGGACGGAGCCTTCGTCAAGCTTTTCAAAGACATGGACGACAAACTGGCCGACCTGGGGATCTCCAGCTACGGCGTCTCTGACACCACGCTGGAAGAGGTCAGATCTTTGTGTGGCGCTTGAGCCTGGACCTTCAGATCCCTGCTGTGTTTGGATCCCGTCCTGTCTCACATCACTGCTTCACTTCACCTCGCCTCTTCTCTCTTCTGGTAGATTTTCCTGAAGGTGGCAGAAGATAACGGAGTGGACACTGAAGTTCCCTCAGGTGAGAGCAGACTCAGACTCCTCTTCATCACGTCTGTGTGTCAGAGGACAGTAAACATGTAAACGTGTTGTGTGTTTGCTCAGACGGCACTCTGCCCGTGCCGAGGAGGAGGAGGACTCACGCCTTCGGGGGAGGAGACCACCAGAGCTGCCTGAAGCCGCTGACGGAGGACGACAACAACGACAACAACGACTCAGAGGCAGACCCAGGTACACACACACACACACACACACACTGCTCTGTGTCAGGGTGCAGACGGAGCTGTGGGCGGGGCCTAACGTGTGCTGTGGCGTTGCAGAGTGTCGTGAGACGGACTGGCTGAACTGTACGGACGGTAAAGGCTCCAGTCAGGTGACGGGGTGGAGCCTGATGCGCCAACAGTTTGTGGCTCTGATGTGGAAACGCTTCCTGTACGCACGGCGCTCCAGGAAAGGCTTCTGTGCTCAGGTGAGAGGAGCTCTGATTGGCTGCAGACAGCATCACTCACACTTTGATACGTCTTACTGATCTGGTCCTGTCTCTCTCTCTCTCCAGATCGTTCTCCCTGCTGTCTTCGTCTGCATCGCCCTCGTCTTCAGTCTCATCGTCCCACCTTTTGGGAAGTATCCCAGTCTGGAGCTTCAGCCGTGGATGTATGAGGAGCAGGTCACCTTCATGAGGTAGGACACCTTCACAACCTCACTGCACTCTTCATCTCCACCTGCAGCTTCATCAGGCTCATGTGTTCTCTTCCTCTCCTCCTCCTCACAGTGACGACGCTCCAGGTGACACCAACATGCAGAACCTGCTGAACGCTCTGATGGACACGCCCGGCTTTGGGACTCGCTGCATGGACGGACAGCCGATACCGTAAGAAGTCTTCCTGTGTGTGTGTGTGTGTGTGTGTGTGTGTGTGTGTGTGTGTGTGTGTGTGTGTGTGTGTGTGTGTGTGTGTGTGTGTGTGTGTGTGTGTGTGTGTGTGTGTGTGTGTGTGTGTGTGTGTGTGTGTGTGTGTGTGTGTGTGTGTGTGTGTGTGTGTGTGTGTGTGTGTGTGTGTGTGTGTGTGTGTGTGTGTGTGTGTGTGTGTGTGTGTGTGTGTGTGTTAGTGTTAGTGTAACACTCATCCTGCCCCCTCAGCGGCGCCCCCTGCACCATGGGGGATGAGGACTGGCACACTCCAGAGGTACCAGAGAGCGTCCAGCAGCTCTTCAGCTCCGGGAACTGGACCATGGACGATCCCTCCCCCGCCTGCTCCTGCAACGATGATGGAAAGAAGAAGATGCTGCCCGACTGTCCGCCCGGAGCAGGAGGCCCCCCGCCCCCCGAGGTGAGACCCCCAAACCCTGACCTGCACTGAGGAGCTGAGGAGGAGGAGAGCAGAGGAAGCAGTGAATCTGATGAATGTCTCTGATGTTTAGATGAAGCTGAGTGCCACAGACACGCTGCAGAACCTGACAGGAAGGAACATCTCTGACTACCTGGTGAAGACCTACGCTCAGATCATTGGCAAGAGGTGAGAACTCAAGCAGCACATGGGATCAGCTGCTCGGGAACAACACAGAACTAAAGTGACCCGTCTGGTTCTGTGGTCCAGGACCTTCAGGAGTCTCAGTAGCTTCCCTCTGTATGAACTCTGACCTGATCTCTTCTCCTCTCTGCAGCCTGAAGAACAAAGTGTGGGTGAATGAGTTCAGGTATGTGTGTGACATCATCCTAACCCTCAGCCTGCTCTCTCTGCTGCATCGCTCCCGCTCACACCGAGTCTCTATCTGCAGGTACGGGGGCTTCTCATTGGGCGCCAGGAGCACCCAGGTCCTCCCACCGGCCAATGAGGTGGACGACGCCATCGAGAGAGTCAGGAAGATCTTTGAGTTAAAGAAGGTGAGGTTTGACAGCAGAAGGTCAGGATGACATGATGAGGTCATCAGAGTAACTGAGTGTGTGTGTGTGTGTGTGTGTGTGTTCCTCCTGCAGGGGGCAGCAGCTGATCGCTTCCTGGCCAGTTTGTCAGGATTCATCAACGGCCTGGACACCAAAAACAACGTGAAGGTGAGAAACACTTAGAGATCAGTGAGACACATCTGGACTGATGTTCCTGGATGACTGAGGACTTCCGCTGGGATCAGATCCTCTTCAGTCTGACCCCTCCTCCTCACATGCCGTCTCCTCCTCCAGGTTTGGTTCAACAATAAGGGCTGGCACAGCATCGGAGCCTTCATCAACGTGATGAACAACGGCATCATGAGGGCCAACCTGCCTGAGGGGAAAGACCCCAGCATGTACGGCATCAGAGCCTTCAACCACCCACTCAACCTCACCAAGGAGCAGCTGTCCCAGGTGGCTCTGTGAGTGTACACACACACACACACACACACACACACACACACACACACACACACACACACACACACACACACACACACACACACACTCAACCTCACCAAGGAGCAGCTGTCCCAGGTGGCTCTGTGAGTGTACACACACACACACACACACACACACACACACACACACACACACACACACACACTCAACCTCACCAAGGAGCAGCTGTCCCAGGTGGCTCTGTGAGTACACACACACACACACACACACACACACACACACACACACACACACACACACACACACACACACACACTCAACCTCACCAAGGAGCAGCTGTCCCAGGTGGCTCTGTGAGTACACACACACACACACACACACACACTCACTCACTCACTCACTCACTCACTCACTCACTCACTCACTCACTCACTCACTCACTCACTCACTCACTCACTCACTCACTCACTCACTCACACACACACTCAGAGGTAAGGGAGGTCTTAAAGAATGGGGTCATAGTGTTCTCCTCTTCCTCTCGGTCTCCAGGGTGACGACCTCTGTGGACGTTCTGGTCTCCATCTGCGTCATCTTCGCCATGTCCTTCGTCCCGGCCAGCTTTGTGGTCTTCCTCATCCAGGAGCGCGTCAGCAAAGCCAAACACATGCAGTTCATCAGCGGAGTGCAGCCGCTGCTCTACTGGTCGGCCAACTTCATCTGGGACATGGTGAAGCCCCGCCCCCTCCACACACACACACACACACACACACACACACACACACACACACACACACACACACACACACACATCCTCTGCTTCAGTGTGTCTCTGTCCCTAACTCCGCCTCCTGTGTCTCTGCAGTGTAACTACTTCGTCCCAGCTGCGCTCGTCATCCTCATCTTCATCTGCTTCCAACAAAAGGCCTACGTGTCGTCCACCAACCTGCCCGTCCTGGCCCTGCTGCTGCTGCTCTACGGGTCAGACACACACACACACACACACACACACACACACACACACACACACACACACACACAGACCGTCCCTGGTCCTGACGTGTCTCTGTCTCCGTGTCTCCTCCTCAGCTGGTCCATCACGCCGCTCATGTACCCGGCCTCCTTCTTCTTTAAGATCCCCAGCACGGCGTACGTCGTGCTCACCAGCGTCAACATCCTCATCGGCATCAACGGCAGCATCTCCACCTTCGTCATGGAGCTGTTTGGGAACAACGTGAGTCAGGCTGGGAAGGGGCGGAGCCTAAAGAGACTAGAGAGTCCAGCAGGACCTCCATCTACATATGAAGCAGACCAAAGTGAAGCATGTTGTGTGTG
>NW_027467144.1:37500-95000 GCF_046128005.1 Genypterus blacodes | reverse complement strand
CAGGTACAACCACTCACACACACACCAGACCACCCTGGACCAGGTACAACCACTCACACACACACCAGAACCAGGTACACCCACCCACTCACACACACACCAGAACCAGGTACACCCACCCACTCACACACACACCAGAACCAGGTACAACCACTCACACACACACCAGAACCAGGTACACCCACCCACTCACACACACACCAGAACCAGGTACACCCACTCACACACACACCAGAACCAGGTACACCCACTCACACACACACCAGAACCAGGTACACCCACTCACACACACACCAGACCCAGACCACCCTGGACCAGATGCACTGAGGCCCGTCTCACAGCATGTAGTCTGTGTGAATGGTACCGGGTGTGTTGTGGTCTCACACTGGTTCCAGTTGACCTCAGTGGGATTATAGTGATGAAGCAGTTTGAGCCTCATTCAGCCGCTCATCAGGGCTTCGTCCTCTGGTTCCTCTTCCTCTTCCTCTTCCCTGCTGCTCAGGTCTCTAAACGTTTGTTGTCTCCTTTGTGTTCCAGGTGTTTGTGAACTTTGCTAAGGACCAGAGCGATGATTATCACTGTAAAGACTCAGTGAGGCGGAGAGAGGCCGCTCTGGATCTTCCCACGCTGAGCTGCAGCTCTGGAGCGGCGGCGGCGGCGGAGTCAGAGAGCAAACTGAAAGAGTCTCCGATGTGAAGAGTCTAGACTCTGGAGGAGGAAGAGGAGGACCTGGACCTTCCTCCCTCTCAGTAGTGTTTTAATACCGTTTGTAATTCTCGGGGTTGCCGAGTCGCCCTGCTGCCATGGCGACGCCGACCGGGACGCTCCGTGCCAGTCAATGCAAATGTTTTTCCCACTGGAGGCGCTGTGGCGTGAGGCCCCGCCCCCTGCCCACGCCGACTGAGACCGAGTGTTAGTGTGAAACTTGAATGACCGCCGCCAGTTTGTGTCAGCGCCACGGCGACGCTTGTCACGGCGACGCTGCGACGTCTTTGATACGTTTGATTCCAAGCGGCGCCGCCAACGATCACAACAATTCAGGGTTCACTGTTTTTCCGTCTTTGACTCAGAGCAGAAACACATGAAGAAGAATCTCAATCATTTCAAGGCCGAGGGCTCGACTGCAAAAACCTGATTTTTAAACAAAGTTTGATTAAGTTTTTATTGTGTAAGTTTTATTTATATGCCTACTTTAGTTTGTTTTATTTTGGCAGAACGTGTGTGTGGCATTAATGTTGTTGTTCTGCCGTTAACACTCCAATCACAGAGCTCCTAGAGCTCAGAGGGCCGGGACCAAACCAGCTCATTGATTTTATAGCTTTTTGTAAGAAAACAGCAGAACACTGAGGGTTTGTTTGTTCTGAAGTCGACATTTTGCAGTAAAATACCTCATGGCGTCTTGCGGCCTGACAGAGAGAGAGAGAGAGAGAGAGAAAGAGAGAGAGAAACCTGCTGCACCTCACCACAGCTCACCACTCACCTGACACGCCCACGCCCATCCTCCCATCATGAGGACAAATGGAGCCTGGTGCTTAACTCTTTGTAATCCGGAGCTGCGTTTCCGTTTACACTCACAGATGTTCACAGATGTTCAAGCCGATCCGGGACCTTCACCTTCCGAAGCACTTTATCGGAGATGTTTAGTGGATCTTGGCTCTTTTGCACTGGAGTTCCCACAGATCATCCTGCCAGCGTGGGGTTTCTCTCTCTGGGTCGTCGAGTTCAACCGGCCGAGAGAACGTTCTGGTTTGAAAAGTTGTTTTTTTGTTTTTTTAATGTGAACAGAAAAGGCTGATGGGAAGAACTGTTACCTGCCCGGAAACACAATAAAGTCAAACAAATCCACCTCTGCTCTCCTTCATTTACACAATAAAAGCCTTTAATACAAACAGGAAGTCCAAGCAAACCAAAGTTAAGTTCATGCAGAAAAGTGAAGGTTTCTAAAAATGTGCTCAGAAAAGCTTAAATCCCGTAAAGTAACTTTAGAGCCTGAGCTCCAGGTTTAACCCTTTAGTTCACTGGAAGCAGGCCGTTATGTGAGCTTTTATTCAGTTTTACATTTTCAACATTCACACTTTTCCTTCAGTCACTTTGGGTCAAATCTCAGCTGAACACAAATATGAAACTTCTGGAAACATTTGATATTTGAAATGGGAGATTTAATGAAGTCATCTGTAAAACAAATCAACATTTTTCTCATCGACCGTGAGCAAACTGGACCGAATGAATACATAAACTAAAACACAATCTTAATGTTAGCTGTGTGTGTGTGTGTGTGTGTGTGGTGGAGTAAAGTGGAGAAACGGCAACATAAAACCTGCAAACATCAAAGTAACAGAACTAAAGTGATTGTTAGTGTGAAGTCAAAGGTGCAGCCTCAGGTTTGTCCAGCAGGCGGCGGTGTTTCACTTCAATGGAGAGTAAGGACACGGAAACAACAGTTTGTTCCTCTGAGACTGCAGGAAGGCGACGCTCTCCCTGACTGAACACACAAACACACAATGATCGATCAGGGAAACAGGAAATCAAACTGATGGATTGATTGTGATCAGCTGTTTGCTGCTCTGCATGATGTCATACCTGTTGCCACAACCCTGGCGTCTGTGTGAGCTTTGTGACGAACCTCCGCTCGCTGGTCTGCGCTCTCAAACCACCAGAGGGCGTGGACTACACACACACACACACACACAAACACACAGACAGACACACATTAATGATCGATCAGGGAACCAAACTGATCGATTGATTGATTGTAATCAGAGCCCCAAGCACGGCCTGTGAGGAGGAAGAGGAGGATGAAGGTGTGTGTACCTGTGTTCAGAGGGCCGACCTCGCTGTGGAACGCTCCCACCAGCTTACCGTACCCAGGTGCATCATGGGAAGTGACGGCAGCCCGGAAGGCATCGCCCCAAACTGCTGGACCACCAGGACGCATCTGATAGGAGGCCAGCTCATACACACCTGAGACACACACACACACACACACACACACACACACACACACACACACACACACACACACACACACACACACACGTTAGGTGTCAAAAAAGTATTTTTCTTTGCTGTCAGGAGGCGGGGCTAAACTCACCGCCTGCCTTTGGCGCCGCCTGCAGGCTGCTCCAGGGAACGAGGTAGGTGACCTCATTATCCTGAGAGGTCAGCATGGGCATCGCCTTGGAGATGTAGTCTGACAGCCACACAGGGTCCTTAGCCAGGGCTGCCCGGACGCCTGCCCGCTGAGAATAACTGTCTGAGGGGAGGAAGAGGAGGAGGAAGAGCAGAGAAGGCAGGGAGAGGAAGAGGAGAGAGGAATTTTTGTGCTCGTTTTGAAGGAAATGTTGCTGTCTGTCTGTCTGTCTGTCTCTCGCTCTCTCTCTCTCACCATACTTCCAGATGTGGAACACCTGGTTCAGGCCTCCGTACTCCACAGTCCAGTAGCCAATCAGCTGTGAGTGGGCGGTGCGTAGGTGGATCTTCTCATTGGTCAGTTTGAGGAAGGCGGCGTTCTGCTCTGGGCGGATGCAGTACGTGCGGAACTCGTACAGAGTTTTGTGTTCCTGCTGGGGCCCTGTTGAGAGTCGCACCCGAGGCTGCAGAGAGGTCAGAGGGTTCAGTGCCTGGCTCATGGGCACATCAGCAGTGACATCATCATAGGCTGAAGTCTAAACTCTCTGATGTTAAATAAGCATGAAGGTCCTTTAATGTGTTTGTGTGCATGTTTGTAATTAAATGTGCTCTTTGCTGACATCTTGTGGCTGAAGTGAGTCACTGCATGTGAGCTCCGTGACTGAGGACATGAACCCGCAGACTTTGACTAATCTACTTTAAAGTTTATTAACTCTTTAGTTTATAGTGAGGTCACTGTAATACGTCATCATCTATAACTTCACTGAGAGGTTAAACTTACTCAACGTGATTTAATGAATAAATATAAAGTAAACGTTACGCTGTAGTTCATCTAATTAATCTATTTATTCTTTGGTTTCTCTTCTTTAGTGACGTCATACAGATTCAATGATAAACTGGAATTGGAACATTGAAAGATTTCACATGTAAACAGAATCTCTCAGTTTTTATCTGATAAACGATAACGGAAAAGAAAACAATGACGGTGCGTTCAGGTAACTGATTAATGCAGGTTTTCCGGGCCTCGGGCTGCTGGGTAATGGATTAACAGCAGATTTGACCTCTTAGCTGGGACCCAAAGGTCACAACACAAACAAACGTCACATAAATCAGTTTGAATGATTGAGGAACTGCTGTGCATCTGGGCGGCAAGTTTGAGAGATAAGCTGAAGATTATCCACACATGCAACTCGTAAACATTCAAGTTATTTATCTCATTTGAGTTCTTGTTGTCATGCGAGTGTGTGTAAGTGTGTTTAATTACCACACACACATGCGCTCTCATGAAGGTCCAGACTCAGACTCAGACTCATACTCAGACTCAGACTAAGACTAAGACTAAGACTCAGACTCAGACTCAGACTCAGACTCAGACTCAGACTCACCACAGCTGCAGCAGCCGCACATCTGTGCAGGGACGCGGCTGCTCGCCCCACAGAGGTCCTCAGGTTCAACATTCTGGAGGAAAAGTGACGGCGAGCAGAGCAGAGAGGAAGTTCATCTGCTCTACAAAGATGATTTAGACTCGAGATGCATCACTCCGCCCGGAACGATAGAATGACAAACCGCCGCACACATTCAAAAGAACTTTATTGTCTCATCATTAAAGTGATGAAGAGGAGAAGCTCCATCCCGCCACGCGTGGGAGGAAGCGGCGGTGGGAGGCGAAGCTGGAAGCCAACACGTTTATGTACGTTTAGTGTTCGATGACATCTTTGCTTTGGTTAAATGTTTCATGAGCAGTAAGTAAATGTGTGTGTCGTGTTCGTGGCAGCGGAGTGAGACTTCTTTCTGTTTCCACGAAGCGGAGCGACGTCACAAGTTTAACAGACTAATAAAGTAATAATGTAAATATGTTTTATTATTTTAACGCCGTTTAAATCTGATAAATGACTGCGCGCAATGAATGTGGTTTACAAAATCATATTTACATATTTTGGGAAGCGTGAAGGAGAGAAACATGTGACGTCACATCCGTCCAGGAAGTGCCGTGACGCTGAGCCTCTTGTGAGTGACACCTGAAGGAGACACGCGTGTTTGCTAACATGTTTGTCTCTCGGCGCTTAGCGGGACTTTGTGTGGCGGCCCGCGGTGTCCGCGCCGCTGCGGGGTCTGGGTCCGGCTCACGGGCCGCGGGGCCCGGGCGGGTGTGGCACCGGCAACCCTGCGTCACAGCAACACGGGCACACAGCGGCGCCAGGACCGGGGGGACCCAGCGGAGCGCCGGGTGCATCGTAGACCCGAAGCTGGAGGAGGAGTTTGTGTTCCTGGACTGCACAGGTGAGAAAAACAAGCCACACACACACACGGCATGGATAGATGAAGCGCTCCTTTATTAAGTTTATAATAACTAATATAAAAGTTACAGAAGTGATTCACGGCCCAATTCTCTGTTTTGTGATCTGAATCATTCTGTGCTTTAGTTTAAATCTAAAAGTCATCATTTTTGTGTGCAGAGCTTCAGGAGGAGAAGGAGGAGTCGTTGTTTAGCCCCGCCCCCTCCACTCCACCCAGAAAGCCGAGCCCCTCCCCTCTGCATTTTGAGGCTCAGAAGCAGCAGCGAGCTCTGGAGCGCCGCCTGCAGGTCGTGGATGGCGTCCCGGAGCGGGAGCCTCAGCCCGACGCCCTCATCCAGTTCCACGACGTCGACTTCCCGCTGGACGAAAGCCTCGTAAAAACCACCAGGAAGAAGAAGACGAGTAAAGGCGAGCACAAGGTCGTCGGCACGCCGGACGCGGACGAGCCGGTCAGCGACACGTGCTGCTCGGGCTGCGGCGCCGTGCTGCACTGCACCGCCGCAGACTTCCCAGGATACGTGCCCAGCGAGAAGTACAAGGCTCTGCTGGGCCAGGAGCGGCTCCACGCCGCCACCTGCCAGCGCTGCCACCTGCTGACGCACCACCACAAAGCCCTGCACCTCCAGATGTCCAAGGACGACTACAGGGACATCGTGCGTCAGATCAAACCCAAGAAGGCTCTGGTCCTTCTCATCGTGGACCTGCTGGACCTGCCCGACTCCATCGTCCCTGACCTGCCCGAGCTGGTGGGGCGGAACAAGCACATCGTGGTCCTGGGGAACAAGATCGACCTTCTGCCCGGGGATTCGCCAAACTACCTCCAACAGATCAAGCGTCAGCTGTCGCAGTACTGCGCCCGAGCCGGGATGAGCGAGCAGGTGAGCGACGTCCACCTGATCAGCGCCAAAACAGGATACGGCGTCGAGGGCCTGATCTCCAGCCTGCAGGGGGCGTGGCGCTACAAAGGAGACGTCTACCTGGTGGGAAGCACCAACGCGGGGAAGTCCACGCTCTTCAACACGCTGCTGGAGTCCGACTACTGCAAGTCCAAAGCTACGGACATCGTCCACAAGGCCACCATCTCTCCATGGCCTGGTGAGGGCGCTGTTTGCTGTTGCTTTGAGAGAGAGAGAGAGAGAGAGAGAGAGAGAGACTAAATGTTTCTCTAAGGAGCAGAAACTTTGTGATTTGTCGTCAAACAGAGTGTTTGTTGTTTGCTGTGTTGCGTTCAGGGACCACTCTAAACCTGCTGAAGTTCCCCATCATCAACCCGACGCCCCACAGGATGTTCAAACGACAGGAGCGACTGAAGGAAGCACACAGACAGACGGAGGAGGAACTCTCCCCTGAAGAGCTGAGGAGACTGAAAGCCTTCAGCAAACAGGGATACCTAGTGGGTGAGAGAGGGGGGGAGAGAGAGAGAGCATGCAAGGAAGAGGGCAAAAGGAAAGGAAGTAGAGAGAAAGAAAAAGGAGGTGAAACATGGAGTGTGTGTGTGTGTGTGTGCTCAGGTCGTGTTGGGAGAACGTTCCGGTCTGAAGGATCCCGGAGGAACGTGATTGAGTTCGATCCCGACAGTCTGGCTGAGGGAGAGTATGAAGAAGAGGGAGGAAGAGGAGGAGCGCCGGCGACAGGTGAGACAAACACGAATCTGACAAATGTGATGATTGATAAGTTCTGAGCCCAACACGAGCTCCTCGCCGGCTGTCTTATTCACCACAGCTGCCATGACATCATCATCATTCTGGATCAAACCCGTCTATGACAGCAGAGAGAATCCCTGCTCTCTGTCCTGTTGGTCCATGTGTGAAGTTCATGAATCATTCAGCTTTCAGTCCTGTTCACAGGCTCAGAACTTATCAATCAACCCCACACAGGCTTTGTGCTCTTCATGTTCTCTAACCTGATCCCTGCTCTGGGCTCAGCCTCTACTCAGGCCACCAAGATAGAGTTCAGCCACAACGAGCTGAAGGACGCACACTGGCTGTACGACACGCCGGGCATCATGAAGGAGCGAGACGTGAGTCAGGCTCCTCCCCTTCCTGCTCCTCCTGTCTGAGTGTGGACACAATCTGTCTGTGTGATGTTTCCATGGTGATATTTGAGTCAAAGATGTTGCTGTTCTGTGTCTCCAGATCCTGAACCTGCTGAATGAACAGGAAGTGGGCTTGGTGGTTCCCACGCACGCCATCGTTCCCAGGACGTTCGTGCTGAAGCCCGGCATGAGTCTCTTCCTGGGAGCTCTGGCCAGAATCGACGTCCTGGAGGTCGGTCTCATACAAACATCAACGTCAGCGCGGCTCAGCCTGACTGGTCTGTGGCTGATCCTGATCTTCCTTCCTGCAGGGGGAGAAGTCCTGCTGGCTCTCCGTCATCGCCTCCGACCAGATCCCCGTCCACATCACCAGCACAGAGAGAGCAGACGCCGTCTACCACAAACACGCCGGACACAAGTTACTTGGGGTCAGTATGGCTGAGTCTAAGCACAACCAGCTGAGTGTAAGCACCACACGGCTGAGTCTAAGCACAACCAGCTGAGTCTAAGCACCGCGCGGCTGAGTCTTAGCACAACCAGCTGAGTCTAAGCACCACACGGCTGAGTATAAGCACCGCGCGGCTGAGTCTAAGCACAACCAGCTCAGTCTAAGCACAACCAGCTGAGTTTAAGCACCACACGGCTGAGTCTAAGCACCACATGGCTGAGTCTAAGCCCCATGCGGCTGAGTCTAAGCACAACCAGCTGAGTCTGAGCACCACACCTCAGGATTCTTGTTAAATGAACAAGATCTGAAAGATGCAAGATAAGAATCCAGATTTGTACTTATGCTAAGCTAGGCTAGCAGTTTCCCCCCTCCTCCAGTCTTTATGCTAAGCTAGGCTAAACACCTGCTGGACCAGAGTCGTCTTCTTCTCTCTGGATAATGGATGGATTTCCTGTCATGAAGGTTTGTTGTGGTGTTGCGTTCAGGTGCCTGTGGGAGGGTCGGAGCGTATGAAGGAGTTTCCTGCGTTGGTTCCTCAGGAGTTCAGGCTGGAGGGTCGAGGTTACCTGCAGGCTGCTGCTGACATCAAACTCTCCTCTGCAGGTGAGACGCTCAGGTCATCGACACGGAATCAAGCTTCGATCAGAGAACGACAGGATAAGGAGGGCGTTAACCCTTTCCTGTGTAAGAGGAGTCAGAACCCTTGTGGCTGTCTGCTGTAAGTTCCTCTGTCTGTCTGCAGGTTGGGTCGCAGTGACGGCGGTGGAAGGGGACCAGGTTCTGTTGAGGGTCCACGGTCCGGACGCTGCAGGGTTCTGTCTCAGGACGTCACCGCTGCTTCCAGGCGTCGTCACCCTGAAGGGCGAACGCCTCCGCAAGTCTGCCGCCTACAAAGCGGTGAAGCCGGCGGGCCTGCTGGACGTCGGCATGTCGGCCCGAGCGGCACAGAGACTCACCGGGAAGAAGAAGAAGAACTGAGTCCTGCACGCAGCCTCCAGGTCAGCAGAACACCTGACTGTAACGCTGCTGAGCCCGGTCTGGTACCAGAGCCACGGCCTGCTGTCGGGTCAGCTCAAAAGATAGAATCAGGATGTTTGATCCAGATCAGGTGGGTCAAAGGTCACACTGAGACTCTGGGGGTCTGCAGACATGAACTGTAAATAAAAAGTGTTTTTGTATTCTGGTTTGTTTCTGTGCCGTCTACAGATTTATGAGACAGGACAATAACAATCATCATTTTGGTTTGAGGAGCTTTATTTTGAAAAGCGTGCAGATGAAAGCTAGGAAACAGAAACGTGCTGAAGATCTCAGATAAGTCAGACTGGAGAGGTGAATTCTAATACTTTAGAGGGTTAAAGTCTTTAAATGACATCTAGGATTCCTTACAAAGACAAAACCTCAGACTGCAGCAGGTTGATCTCCTCAGGCTTCAGCTCTGATTCCTCCACTACACCATCGTGTCTTCACTCACTGGGAGCTACAGGTTTCCAGTGATGATTGACAGGTGTGACAGGTTCATCTGAGGGCAGAAGCATCAGCTTGTTGGTCCACGGAACCAAACTGATCAGAGGTTTCTAAGCTCCAGTGAGGCAAAGCTTCTTTCCCATGATGCATCTGAAGGACCGGCTGAGCCTCACTGCTCCACCTCACTTTGGCCTCTGGATCATATTGCACATTATTATTTACAAAGGTGTGTGTGTGTGTGTGTGTGTGTGTGTGTGTGTGTGTGTGTGTGTGTGTGTGTGTGTGTGTGTGTGTGTGTGTGTGTGTGTGTGTGTGTGTGTGTGTGTGTGTGTGTGTGTGTGTGTGTGTGTGTGTGTGTGTGTGTGTGTTCAGGCTTCTGTCCACCATGTGGTTCTTCTGTCCGTGTGTGATCAGGATGAGACGTTCAGGTACAGTAGGAAAGCCATGAAGGCAGACTTTAATATGTAAATATAATAAAGTGTCTTTATGATGAAGGATTCAGTTTGGTCAGGAAATCTAAGAAGCCACATGATGAAGGTTAAACACAACTTTATACAAACACACAACTTAAACAGTAAGAGTAAAGTTCCTCTGCCTACTGTGAGTATGAGACACACGCTAAGGACATGTACAGGACTGACTGATTGTCAACGGCAACGACATCTCAAAAGGAAACAAATCCACTTTCATGGTACAAAAAAAGTCTTTGGACAGAGAGGAAGACCAGAACCCTAACCTGGAGGAGTGAAGGGAGGGACAGGGCGCTGATCTGAGCGCCTCCTACTGGCAGACAGGAGCAGGAGCAGGGAGGTCACAGAGAGGTCACAGGGAGGTCACAGGGAACTTGGCACCAAAACAGAGACAAAGTTCAGTAGTCTGGAAATGTGAGGCTGAATGTAAAAGTGTCTAATTTCCTTAACCGTGAACATCCGTGTGTTAACGTGTCAGAGGACACGTGGGGACAGTCTGGGTCAGTTGACTAAGTGTTCAGTCAGTGGAGGGAGCAGCTGAAGGTGCTGGGCTCCTCTCATGTTAGTGTTTAGAGCTTTGGAGCGACGCCTCCTCCTCACTTCTCCTCCTTGCCTGTGTTGTCCATGTAGTAGACGTTGACCAGGTGGCGGTTGAGGTGGCGGCGGTACTGCACCTCCAGGGGGAACGTGCGGTCGCAGAAGATGCACATGTGACTCTTGAGCTCGGTGGGCGTGGGGATCTCGTCCGTGGGCGTCTCAGGGTCGTTGGCCATCTTCCCCGACCCCGAGCCGTTGCTGTTGAGGCCGGAGTCGTCGCTGCCTTCGGAGGCGCTGTCGCTGATGTCGCTCCCGCCCTCGTGGCTGCTGTGGACGCCCTCGTCATCTTCCAGCTCGCCGGAGGGTTTGCCTCGGCGGCAGGGAAGCACCAGAGCGGGCGGCGATGTGGGTTTGGCGAATGTTGGCGGAGGAAGGTCCTGAACGGGAGAAGGGGTCTCCTGGCCCGAGCTGCAGCTGGGTGAGACAGGGAGCGTCTCTGCGGCCCGACTGTTCTTCTCCTCAGGCCCGGGGGGAGACGTCTCACCTGTGCCATGGTGTTTCTGTGCAGGGTTCTGGTCCAGGTGTGTGTTTCCTGTGGGCTCCTCCTGGGACTCTGTGGGAGGAGACACAGAAACCTTCTGGTCTGCAGCCGGAGCCGCAGCTTCTGTGGTGGAACTTTTCTTGGTCTTCTTCTGCTTGGCGGGGGTCAGCAGCGCGGCGCTGGACTTGCGGTCCGTCTGCGGGGCCGGACTGAGCTCCTTTGTCTTTGTCTTGTTTGCTTCTTCTGGACTGTTTGCTTTCACCTGCAGCTTCTCAGCAGTTGCGGCTTTTGAGCGTTTGGCTTTAACCACAGATGTCTCAGGTGATTGCTTGTTGGAAAGATCTAGAGCCTCGCTTGCTTTCCTCTTCTCTGCCTTTGCCTTCACCACCTTCTTCTGGACCTTCTCTGGACCCGCCTGTTTTTGTGGTTCTTCTTCAGCCTGCTCACTTCTTCTCTCTGACCTCTTGGACCCAGACTTCCTGGGTTTACTGGGGCCTTTGTTCTCCTTTGTGCTCCTCTCACTCTTCAGCTGCTCTTTCTCCTTCTTGGGCTTCAGCTTCTCTTCCTGCTTCTTGACTCTCTTCCTCACAGTTCTTTCTTCCTCTGCTTTCTCCTCATGTTTCTCTGGTTCTGTTTGGTCCGGACCTTCTGGTCTCTGTCTCTCTGCAGGGTGCTTCTTCGCTCGTCTTCGTCCCTTGTCCAGACTGACAGCGGGAGTCTGGTTGTCTTTCATTGCTGCGCTCTCCTTCAGAGTTTCGCTTCCCTTCTCCATCTTTTTCTGCCTTGTCATCACTCTTTTCTCCACGTCCACCTTCTCCTTCACCTTCAGCACCTTCTCTTTCTCAGAGGCGACCTCGCTCTTCTTCTGAGCCTTGTCAGTTGCGTCAGGTTGGGCGACGCTCAGTTTGTTCCTCTTGATTGACAGATTGATGGGCCTCGGTTCCTCCGGCTCCGGTTCTTCGTCCTCCTCCACGTCTTCCATGTCCACGTCCTCCCCCAGACTGGAGGAGTTGTCAAACTTGCCGGTGTCGTCCGCTCCTTCAGAGCTGGACTTCTTGACCCGCAGCTTGACGTTGGAGACGTCGATGGGGACGTCGCAGCCCGAGTGTCTGGACTTGATGTGGTACTGCAGGTTGCACTTCTTGGAGGCGGCGTACTTGCAGAGGGGACAGAGGAACTGTCGGGGCTTCAGGTGGAGCTCCACGTGCTTCTTGAAGTTGCTGCGGTCTGCGGTCTTGTACTCGCAGTAGGGGCAGCCCAGGGGCTTGGGCCCGTTGTGCACCTGTCGGGCGTGTCGGGTCACCTCGTGCTGGTTGGCTGCCAGGTAGTTGCAGCTCTCGCACTTAAAGGGCCTCTCACCTGCACACACAAAGACATGTCAGCACACACACTCTGGACCCTCTGTAGTAACACACACAGCCTTCACACAGGACTCAGCAGGGACACAGACTCTTTACTGGGTTAAGACTCTTTACTTTGGTTTGGGCTCAATTTGTTTCATCACTTCCTCCAATGTGGCCTCATGTTCTTATTGTGACATCATGCAGACCTGTGTAAGGCCACGCCCCCACACTAATGGCCACGCCCACATGTTTACTAAACATCTGGATTGTCAGGTGACTGAGGAGAGGCGGAGTAAACAGAGTAAAGGTGGTTTAGTGTTCGATCCACATGAGTGTGAACGTGACGGGAGGTAGGGACACACAACAGCACACACACACACACACACTTTACCATCCTGATCCCTCCAGCTGCTCCAGTGAGGGCACAAGAGGACACAAGAGGTGAGGGAGTGAGTGAGTGAGTTAGTGAAGACACAACACAGCTACTGAGCAGCTACTGATCAGCTACTGATCAGCTACTGACCAGCTACTGATCAGCTACTGAGCAGCTACTGAGCAGTTACTGAGCAGTTACTGAGCAGTTACGGACCAGCTAGAGTAGCTACTGAGCAGCTACATACTGAGAGTCAAAGTGTTTCTCATGAATCTGTAATCATTCCTATAAGATCATTAACACTGATTAGTACTTTATAATCACAGCATTCATTTTGTGTGTGTGTGTGTGTGTGTGTGTGTGTACTGACCAGAGTGTGTCCTCATGTGTCTGGTCAGGTGAGTCTTCTGGGAGCTGGAGTAGTCACAGTAAGGACACTGGAACGGTCGCACGCCTGGGACAAGAGATCAAAGGAGAGGAGCAGGGGTCAGAGGTCACAGGTGTGGAATGTGTGTTTTTGGGCGTGTGTCTTCTTTTGATTGTGTGTCGGCTGTGTCAGACCTGATGGTGTCTGCTTCAGCAAGAGGACCTGTGTGTGTGTGTGTGTGTGTACGTACCGGTGTGTGTGCGGATGTGTTGGATGTAGTTGCTCTTGCGGTCAGAGAAGTAGGAGCACTGGTCACAGGTGTGCAGCTTGCTGGGGAAGTGGTTCCTCAGGTGCTTCCTCCAGTGGTACTGACTCACAGTGGTGTAGGGACACAGCGTGCACTTAAACACTCTGCACACAGGAAACACACCACAGAGGTCACACAGGTCATCTGAGCTCAACTCAATCATGCTTCTAATGGAGGAATGTGACATCATCGTTGTTTCTGTTGTTAGTTTGTACGATGACATCACTTTGTTGGTTTGGTGGCATCATTGTTGCTTATTTTTACTTTCTTAAGAGTCTCACGCCAATGATTGAACACTTAGTGACTGAGTGTTACGGAGGTGGAGTGTGTGTCCAGTGTGAGTGTGTGTGTGATGTCAGCGGGCCTACCTGTGGTCCTCGCCCTCCTTGCTGTGGTGCTTCAGGTGGGCGATGTAATGGTCGTATCTGTTGGTGTTGTAGCCGCAGCGTTCACACCTGATCAGCCCTTTGCTGTCACCTTGAGCTCCGGCCTCCCCGCCGCTCTCCGCCTCCTCGCCCGAAGCTTCCTGGGACCTGGATGACTCCGCCTCCTTGGCCTTGGCCCGGCTCCTCCCCTCCACTCTGTTGACCACGAGCATCTTGCTGACGGCGTGCGTGCCCAGGTGCTGGACGAACTCCTGCTCGTTCTGAGCCTGGAAGCTGCAGGGCTTACAGTGGAAAGGCTTCTTCTTCTTGCTGCTCTCCGGCGCGGCGGGCGGGGCCTCTTTGCCTTGAGCGGCCGGCCGCTGCGGGGCTTTGGGGCTGGCGGCGCGGCGGGGCCGAGGGGGGCGGGACAAGTCTTCGGCGGCGTTGCTTCCCACGTCTTCCTCTCCGTCCGTGTTGTCTCCTACGACCACGGCCCTGATGTTGGGCCCCAGAGGCTCTGGATGCTCTGGATACTCTACGAAGCAGACCTCTGTGTTGCTCTGGCTGTCGTAGCTGTATCTGAACACAAAGAGACGCTTTCTTCATCTGGACCGCCATCAAAACAGGCTGCTGTGTTTACATGGACACACTCAGATTCTGACCTGATGATGTTCTCGTCCTCGCTGTCTGAGTAGCTGGACCCCACGGTCTTCAGCTCCATCATCTCCTTCTCGTCCCCGCCGCCGTTATCACAGCCGCCGCTTCCCTCCGCCGCCGTCACCGCCGCCACGTTGGCCAGCATCACCAGCTGAGGGGCGGGCAGGGTGTCCCTGGGGACGTCACTCAGGTTCCGGCCTTCGTCCATCATGGGGACGCCAGCGGGGAACATTTCTACTGGAAACACGGTCTGAGCCGCCATGTCCGGCCCCTCCTTCACCTCGGGCCGCCTTCAGCTGTGGAGCCGCTTAAGCTACAGATTCATCAAAATGGAGAGAGGGTAACAATCATCATCATCATCATCACTCTACTCAAACATGCAGCTTTCATAACCAAAGTGCTGACACATCAGGATTTCCTAAAAGTTAAATAAAGTTTGACACAAACAAAAGTTTTTAACTCCAAAAACTCATTTTAATGAGAACACTTTAGTTAATCTGCACCTGAAGACAAACTTGTTCTCCTGAGACTGAAGCAGGAGCTGCTGCTTCGTTGTGTTCCTCAGGCCTCTGTGTGTGTGTGTGTGTGTGTGTGTGTGTTTCACTGTCGGCCATTTTGAAACAGCACCACCGCTTGCAGACAGCGCCCCGCCGCACGCGTACACACACACACACACACACACACACACACACACACACACTGATGAACATAATGTGTTAATCAGCGCAAATATAGAGACGTGTGTGTGTGTGTTTAGATCTGACGAGTTTCCGCCCATGACAGCTGAAACATGGCGTGAAAGTCAAGTTTCACTGCAACGTGAACAACGTGGCGAAACGTTACGACCGGTCAGTGTGTGTGTCCGTGTGTGTGTGTGTGCAACATGAACACTGAGCCAAGAAAACATCAAACTTGTTCTGAAGATTTGTCGCCGATTAAAAATTACGCATTGAGAAAAAAACAATCCACTAAAGTTGTTAAGTGTTCCTTAACACGTTTAAAACAAAGTTTGACGCAGTTCCCGCAGGTTTGCGCGTGAGAAGGAGTGATTTATATCGAGTTACTCCATTTTACTTTCTGTCACAATGCACGGAAAGTTTGCGGAAGCGAAGAAGCACAAAGTGAACAGATGTTTGATTCAGACCGACGAAAAGTACAGAAGTGAAGTGAGTGTAAGTTTAAATGTTGAAGTGATCGATAAAGACGCGTTTGTCCCGTCGGTGTGGAGTGTTAGCCATGGTCCTGATCAGCCCCGGACAGCGCCTTCTTCTTCCTCACGCAGCCTCCATTTTCCTCCGACCCGAGCGGCTCCCAACAAGTTGGAAAGCGACGGAAACAACGAGTGAAGCGGCACTTTGGCTCCGGCATTTTGACCCGAGCGACAGTAAAACTCACCGACTGATGGGATCCGGACTTCTAGCTCGCGTTGTGCGTTCGCTTCCGATGCGTTTCAGGCTTTTAATGGACGCAGAAACAAAGTGCCGAGCCGAACTTTCCCCACATTCCTCCACAGAGAGCCGAGCCGAGCACGTCGGCCCGTGACGTCATCACGTCGCCCCGCCGCTCGCGCCAGGAATCAAGTACTCAAAAGAGCCAAGATGTCAACATAGAGATCAGAGTATGTGTGTGTGTGTGTGTGTGTGTGTGTGTGTGTGTGTGTGTGTGTGTGTGTGTGTGTGTCAGAACCAAACTTCAAATCAACCTAAACAAACTAATAACTGAACTTGATTTGTTGGAGCGTGTGTCAGAGAGGAGAATGCTGTGCAAGCTAAGGAGAATCATGAACAATGACTCTCCCCCTCTCCACCAGGTGCTGGCCTCAGGTAAGAGCACCTTCAGTAACAGACTCATTCCCCCCAGGTGAACTACTGAGCGCCACAGGAAATCCTTTCTCCCTGTGGCCATTGGACTCTTTAATAAAGCTACCTCGGGTCGAGGTGGGACGGTGGGGACATAGGGATCTGAGCCCCCCCCCAACCTGCTTCACTGTCACTTATAGTATATTGCACTAAACGTTGTATGTCACATACACACACCTGTATGCTGTAGTTGTGTAGATTGTCATTACTCATACCTCAGTCAGATGCACATTGCACTGCACTTCCTTATGTACTTATTTTGTCATGTACTGTTCCCCCCATTGTATGAACTTCATACCCCCCTTATTGTTTGTACTTATCTTGTACTTATTATCTACTTGAATTCTTGCACTTTTTCATTATTGTACTAGTTGGGGGATTTCTGATTTCTGGGGTTTGTGTTTTCATGCTGTACTCTAACTGTTGCACAGTAATTTCCCTCGGGATAATAACATTTCATCTTATCTTATCTTATCTTTACCTCAAAATGGACGATATCACAGTCACAAGCGTTTTTATTGCCAAGTAGGTTTTCACTTACAAGGAATGTTCTTTGGTGTTTTGGTGTAATAAGAGTATTAAAAGAAGAATAAATCGCAGGTATTTTACAGAACTATATAGAGTGAAAATAAAGAGCTTATCGGTTTACAATTATAAGATAAAATAATCCTTTATTTGCGTTACAGCAGCAGAGTGGAGAGTGCAAAACAATGAAGGGCATTAAAAAAAAGAACCGAAAAATACAACTAAGTACAGAATTGAAAATCGATGAATTAGTTACAGATTGCAAAGTGTGTTTGTTTATATGTGTCCCTTTATATAGATGAATAAACATATGGAGGGTGGATTATGATCACTATAACTATATGTATTTAACTATAATAATTATGGATTAATATGTACTGCGTAGAAATAGGACATGGAAACATGGTGTCAACTGTAATGTGCAGCGTTTAGACCAGAGAGCTCAGCCGTGGTTTCATTCATCCATAGAGGAACAAAGGGAAATATATGTTACATAAACATGACTCATTGGTTTAGAGATCAACTAAATCTGTGTTTACATGTGATCAAAGGGTTAACGTGACTTGACATATTTAGTGGATGAGCTGCTGTGAGTTCCTGTGTGAACGGCTCTACATCACCGCAGAGTTAGAGTGTGTAGAGTGGATTACTTTCACTCTGCAGGTGTTTCTGTAGCAACTCTGACCTGAGTGTCCTGATGTGACCTGTACCAACATAGAGCAGCTTCTGTCCTCAGCTTCAGTGTTGTTGTGGCCTCAGGCAGGAGCAGTGAGGTGTGCAGGCTTATTACAAACCTTCAGCCAGTATTCAAATACTCTGTTTGGTCTCTTTTTGGCTTGTTTAGCTTCATGCAAAGCAGCGTCACCTGACACTCACCCTTCTGGTTTTTCCTGTTTAGATTAGATCAGATGATTGGATTCAACTTTATTGTCAATGAGCAAGTACAGGTACAAGCCAATGAAATGCAGTAGCATCCAACCACAAAGTGCAAAAGTGTACTATTATATATACAGAATACAGAATATATACAGAATAAACTATATACATTATATATACTATATATACTAACTATAATTATAAATTCATAAATATGTAAATAAATAGTGCAAGGAGTCTTAGTGCAAAACGGAAGTGAAATGGAAATGATCAGTGCAAACAGAAAGTTGTGCAAACTGCAGTGGAGTGCAAGATGCTAGAGGGAGGATGGAGTTGAGTGGGGCAATGGAGTAGAGTTGTTGAGTTAACATGTATATATATTCTATCACATTTTATATATAATCTCCATTACATCATTTAATACTTTTATATCTCTATATATGTATCTTCTATAGACTACCAACTACCACATGTCACCATAATAAGGTTCATTCAAATGATTTAGGACTGTTAGCAAATGGAAATAAGCAGAAGATAAATGCACACATACAGAGATGAACATGTGGAGAGGAAAGTTTACACAGATATGAATGTAACCCAGTGTCTGGAGTTACACCAACAGGGATGCGGGGAGAAATAAAACCAAGAGCAGCATTTACATTTACTGAAATTGCCCCCCACTGCCAGTCCACGCTTTTTAATCCTTGAACCGGCTACCCTCCGGTTCCCGAGCCGAGTCCGCTTTGGACCTCAGCAACTGCTGGGCTTATTTTAACAACGTTGTTTTGACATGTTACCTCCACCATGTGACGCTGCTGCCCCACTTCTGTTGTTCAAACAAGTGGGTATTTGCTGTAAACATATTTAAGCAGTGGCTGTCAGTTTCACGTAGAACTTGATAAGGCTGAAATGTAACAGAATAAGTCCCGATAACCTTTTAGTGTAAACTGTGTACACAGACTGAGGCACAACGGGCCAAATGTAACTGATAAGAGCTTAATTGACTCAATCAAAGATGAATAAACCGTCATAGCTGCGACGCCCCGCCCACCAGAAGCCTCAGCTACGTCCCCTTCCCGTAATCACACTGGAAATGTGGGGAGTTTGCCTTCAAAATAAATGCGTACGAATAATTCAATTTGGTTTTGCATTTTCAGCTTTTGGTTGAAGTGAACATCAGCTCAGCAGCTACAGTTCAACTCAAAGAAGAGGAGTAAGTAAGAAGTAGAACAGATCAGGACAGGAAGGAGGAGTAGTCAACAACAACGCCACACGTGAATCTTATTCTGAAACATTTACCGGAAATGGAGTAATCGCAGTAGTGAGTTTGACATCGCGTCACACCTGAAAACTTCTGTGCTCATTTTTCCATGTTTGTAAACCGTCGCGCTGAGCTCTAAAGAACGCTGTTAGCGGCCGCTAAAGCCGTCCAGATCCGTGTTACTGAACCGTCTGCTGCCCTGGAGGTCCAGACGACGCTAACGAGCTAACTTTGACCTCAACTTCATGTAAAAAGAGAGGAAACTTCTCCGACGCTGTGCCTCTCGCCCGCTCGGCACAGCTCTGGAGTTAAACTTGTTGTAACTCGCTTCATTCTGAGTAATTGAACTTAATGTCGTTGGACTAAAGTTGGCGGAATTGAAAATGGAGTTTGAAAGTATCGTCCGGAGCTAGCTAAGAGCTGCTGCCTGTCAAGGGGAAACGGAACTGCCGACATTCTGCGTCTTCTTCCTCTAATTCTTCTTCTTCGTGTCAGTCGAGTCAAAGCTCCTCGTCATGGCAGGAGACAACTCCACAAACTTCACCCTGCTCAACCGGACGTGTAAGCTCGTGGTGCTCCTGTGTTTCCTCCACATATCCGTCACCGTCTTCTTCTACGTCAAGTCGCTGGACACGAGGTTCAACTTCGCCCAGAACCAGCAGTCTCAGACCCCGGCCAACTCGGCCAACCCTGCCCCGCGGCCCGACACCAGCACCAGAGCCGGGCCGGGGAAGGACGCCGAGAGGGGGGCCGACACCGCCCAGCAAGAGCAGCAGAAGCAGCTGGAAGAGGAGCAAAAGAAAAAACAGCTAGAGGAGCAAAAGCAGATAGAGGAGCAAAAGAAAAAGCAACTAGAGGAGCAAAAGCAGCTAGAGGAGCAAAAGAAAAAGCAACTAGAGGAGCAAAAGCAGCTAGAGGAGCAAAAGAAAAAACAGCTGGAGGAGCAAAAGAAGAAGCTGGAGAAGTGCCCTGAAACATCACCACTGCTGGGTAAGAGCGGGTTTCCATATGACTGGGTTTTCAGTAAATGGGGTTATGGCAGGTAGGTTCTGGTTCTGGTGGGCTCGGGGGTCAGTGGTTCTTGTGGTTCCATGTCAGCAGAGAGATAAGACACCAACACTCTCAGGTGACCAGGACTGGTGTAGGAGTCAAAGCTTGTGACTTTGTGGTCTGGTGTGTGACTCGGGGTCAAACACTGGACTGGACTTGGTACCTACAGACCGAAGGCCTGGTCTTCATGTTGACACGACTTACTGGGGTTTTAGAGTCCACACAGCCTGGAGCCACGCTGCTGCAGTGTGACGTGTCAGACATGGAGACGACTCGCTTTGAGCCTGCAGCAGCATCCTGTCTCTGCTGTCAGGCTCAGCCGTGACTCAGGAAACCTAATGCGTTCCGGGTTTGTAGCAAGAAATGAAGCGAGTCTCTTTTTCATACAGGGAGGAGACGTGTGAGAGAATGAGCGGTGTCTTGACTGTGTGCAGATAGCGACCCATCAGGCGGATGTGTATCCTGCCCCGTGAGGCTCTTCACGGCTCATAACTCTCAGATCAAAGTGATGAACGGACGGCGTTTACTTAGCCGACAGGGGAGGAAGGAGGAGAGCTTTCATCGAGAGGAGATGGCTGAGGAGGTTCAGTGTGCAATGGGGACGGGGACATCCTGGGATCCCCTGGAGGATGGGTTTTGTTTTTGCTATTTGTTTTTTTTAAGCAAACATTTTACATGACAATACTCAGACAATTATAGGATATTATGCAGATCATTTTTTATACAGAGAGAGAGAGAGAGAGAGATTATGATTACTATTGTTGCCATGGAGAATGTTGCCATGGAGAGGAAGTAGAGGTTAGTTAGCTGTGCATGCTGCCTCTACAGTCTGGAACATGCTGTGGTCAGACTGATAAGAGCTGTTTAGATCATGAACACGTAGGGCAACATCAGCAGGAACCATCAGGTGACCTCAGCAGAGGGAGAAGCATGAAGCTCCAGAGCACACTGCCTCAGGCTGCTGTGCATGTGACTGACACACACACACACACATCTGACTACCCAATCAGAGCGTCACTCCGGCACTTCCGGCGTGTGTACGTGTGAGTGAGATATCAGTAGGCCGGTTGCCGAGCCCATCCTTCCTCTCTGCTCATCTATTTATAAATGAACTGATAACTGCATTTACACCAGGACACTACTGCTGATTATGGTGTCTCTCTCTCTCTCTCTCTCTCTCTCTCTCTCTGTCTCTGTGTGTGTGTGTGTGTGTGTGTGTGTGTGTGTGTGTGTGTGTGTGTGTGTGTGTGTGTGTGTGTGTGTGTGTGTGTGTGTGTGTGTGTGTGTGTGTGTGTGTGTGTGTGTGTGTGTGTGTGTGTGTGTGTGTGTGTGTGTGTGTATGGAGCCTGGATGTGGTGGGTTTTGGCAGATTCCTGACTTATAACTCAAACTAGTTTAGCTGTAGAGACTGAACATAATGAACCTTCTGCTGAGGTGACACCATGGCTCTGTGACCTCTGTGACCTCAGCCCACAGGATGGAAGCCGCTCAGCTGTTGCCTGAAGTCCTGCAGCTTGTCTCCGTCTCCTCAGCTTTGATGTCCTGGGACGTGTTTATTGTCCATCTGTAGTGTTGTCCATGTGTCCTCAGCTGTGCGTCCTGCTGTGACGCCTGCTCGCTCTCATTCCTCTTCCAAGCACCAAACGGGACAAGCCTGCTCTTGTTTTTCAGCTCTAAAGAGAAATCCAGCAATGGAAAGGAGTCTGGTAACATCTCTACCTCTTTACCATCTGCATCCTGTCTGTGTGCTGAGCTCAACATGTTCACACTCTTTCACTCACATATGCTGCTTCTGACCCTCTCACACTGAGGCTGATTGGTCCTCTAAGGTTCAGCAGCGACGCTGGTGTTTGGCTCCTCTTGGGCTGAAGCTCTAGTTTGCTGCATTCAGTCTTGACATTGTCAGGAAACATTAATGACATCACTGACTCCTGACTTGAGTTGGACTTGAGCCTTTCTTTATTTCATGAGCCTCCAGTTATGGGACAATGTTTGTTCCTTTTGCGACGGAGGACAATCTGACTTCTTTAGGAGGGCTGGTGGAGACGCTGTCTGATTGGAAATGTGTTCACGTCACAGAGAGGCTGCCAGTTGGCACGGAAACGTAGCAGCAGTAGCAGCTTGTTTTCTTTCAACATATTTGTCTGCTTACTCACAGTTTTGGAAGTCTGCTCCTGTGTCTGTTTAGCTCCATTATAAATCCAGGATATCTCTGTGAAGCTTTGTGAGAGAAAGCTCAGAACAGCTCCAGCTTCCACCGCCGCCTTTGCATCGCATCATCACCGCCACAATGCAGGCAAATGCTGTTTAATGAGGCCTGGCTATCAGCTGAAATATGCAAACAAAAAGGTTGGCAGACAAATGAGCAGAGTGGGTGCCTGAGATGATCCTGTGTTAGTCTTCAGCCTGAGATGATCCTGTGTTAGTCTTCAGCCTGAGATGGTCCTGTGTTAGTCTTCAGCCTGAGATGATCCTGTGTTAGTCTTCAGCCTGAGATGATCCTGTGTTAGTCTTCAGCCTGAGATGATCCTGTGTTAGTCTTCAGCCTGAGATGATCCTGTGTTAGTCTTCAGCCTGAGATGATCCTGTGTTAGTCTTCAGCCTGAGATGATCCTGTGTTAGTCTTCAGCCTGAGATGATCCCGTGTTAGTCTAGAGAGGATCACCTGTCAGTCAGTCGTGATCAGCTCGTCGTTCATTAGATCAGATTATAACATCACACTCATTTTCCCTCTTAGTTGAGTTTATTGGGGTCAATATTATCTGTCTCACCTCCTGCTGTGTGTTCTGTGCTCTGCCGGTCCAGTTGGTCCTCTGCGGGTGGAGTTCAAGATCGCACTCAGTCTGGAGGAGATCAAGAAGTCCAGTCCCAACGTGGAGCCCGGTGGACGCTTCAGACCCAAAGACTGTGTGGCCGTGCAGAAGGTGGCCATCATCATCCCCTTCAGGAACAGAGAGGAGCACCTGAAGTACTGGCTCTACTACCTACACCCCATCCTGCAGAGGCAGCAGCTGGACTACGGAGTCTACATCATCAACCAGGTACACTCACACACACCTTCATGTGGCTCTGGTGATGAGGCACACGGTTCACCGTCGTCCCACCAGACGTCTCAACGCAATGAATCCTGTGAACGGGGATTACAGCATGGAATAGTTTAGAGCATTTAGAGTTTAAACTGTTGTTGGTCTCCTTTGCGTGAGGTGCAATCATGAAACTCCTGGGTTTTCTGGTTGATCGTCACCTTTTCAGGCTTTGTCATGTGAGTGTAGTTTCTGTTCTTCTGTAAAGTCCCACAGCTGCACCTGCTTCAGCCAAGAGAGAAACACGCCTCACTGCACACGCGTGTGTGCTCTGGCGTGTGCAGGGACCTTTGCTTTAGTCCCTCTGGTTCACACACACCTGTTATCATCTCTAATGACTCCAGAACATGAATGTGAAGGGGAAAGACAGAGCCGTGGTTGCTAGGAGACGCTGTGTGTCAGTTCCCCTCTCCAGATGGATCGGTGACACGCCTGAGGGCCCGCACGGAAACAAACCCTGGGCAACACGTTTGTGATGTCATGAGTGCAGGAAAGGGATAGGGAAACCAGACCAATGGTCCGTAACCTTGACAACCTTTAGTGGAATTGTTCTCCACAGCGTCATAAAGTTATCAGAGTAGTTTTTGTGATTGTGGCCCTTAGCAGACATCAGTTTGAGCTGAACGTGAAGAAGATGACGTCTCCCCCTGTAGCCACACCGTCAGCTCTTCCTGCTACATAGTGTGACACATGACATCATCTGTGAGATCAGGGAGATACCAAAAGGACTCATTTCACTTTTCTGAATACAAAAATATGAGAGAGGAGCTAAAAAAACATGAACTAGTAAATGTTGGTGTGTTATTGTGTTGTTATTAAATGTTCTAGTGTATCTTCTTGACCTGAGATGCATTTCCTGTTGCGGGGAGGAGACATGCTTGCTCTGAGCTCAGAGCTTCATGTGTGTGGAGCTCAGAGCTTCATGTGTGTGGAGCTCAGAGCTTCATGTGTGTGGAGCTCAGAGCTTCATGTGTGTGGAGCTCAGAGCTTCATGTGTGTGGAGCTCAGAGCTTCATGTGTGTGGAGCTCAGAGCTTCATGTGTGTGGAGCTCAGAGCTTCATGTGTGTGGAGCTCTGATCTGAGCTCTGACCTGAGCTTCTCCAGGACGTTTTGCTTGAATGTGTTTGCAGTTTGTTTAACTGGCTGTCTTCTCTCTCTCTCTTTCTCTCTCTCTCCTTCTCTCTCTCTCCTTTGTGTCCTTCCTCCCGTTCCTCTCTTCCTCTTCATTTTAACCTCCCTCGCTCACACACGCCCCTCCCTTTGCATGTCAGGCTGCTGTCGCTCTTGGAGACCTGGAGACACGCCTCCTGCTTGCTCTCAGCCAAGTAGCAGGACCTGTTTCTGGTAATACGGGCTTCTTTCTTCTCTCTTTCTGCTTTTTTCTTGTCGCCTCATCAGCAGCATCCCTCGAGCCTTTACACGCCTCTGTCATGAACTCTTATCTGCATGGAACACTGAAGAAGAATGTGTTCAGGTTTAGGGTTAGGGTTACAACACACAGATGCAGACGAGGCGTCACATCTGTGTGTTGTATCTCTAGCATCATTATAGCAGAACACAGTATGACATGAAAGCATCTGTAGAGCTGTAAACAACAGGAAGTCTGTAGTGCTGAGTGTTGCCCCTCAGCCGCTCAGCTGTGAAGGTGCTTATGTGGGCACAGTGCAGGTACGGAACAACACACACACCTCTGAGCACATCATGGGTGTTGGTTGCCAAGCAGCCTTTGCTGTGTTCCATTGCAGCAGTATAGCTGCTATGGAGACCTGGTGCTGGGGGGGCGGGGGATTTTCTGCCCATCTGCCTCACCTATCTAAAGGTGAGCACGCTGTCCTCATGTCCTCTACTGTCTCCCACTGAGGTGTCCATGTCCATTCAGACAGGACAAACTAAGTGTGAAGACGTAATGGAAACCATGAGCAGGAGGCACAGAGGCTGGAGAAGAGAGCGGCGTCCCAGAGGACTGCAGTGTGTCACTCCTCAGCTGTAAAGGAGATTGTTTCCAAAAGTGATTTGTGACACATGATGATAAAGAACAGGAAGTTTGCATGAAATCACACATAACATCAATGATTATGTAAGCACACGCACGCACGCACGCACGCACGCACGCACGCACGCACGCACGCACAGCAGGACAGCTCTGATTCAGCAGGCAACCACCACATACAAGTGATGACATCATCTTTGCCTCCGGTAGTGTAAAGGTTCAAACCAACCACAAAGACTAGAACACAAAATGTGGAGGTGGGTGTGTGTGTGTGTGTGTGTGTGTGTGTGTGTGTACACCAGCTCATCTGTGTGCCGTTCTGCTGGGTCCTAAACAGAGTGGTGTTTCACTGAGGTGTCTGCCTCTTGCCACTGTGTGTTCATGTACGTTTAAACAGTAACACACACACACACACACACACACACACACACACACACACACACACACACACACACACACACACACACACACACACACACACACACACACCAAGAAGACGGGATCTTCTCAAAGGTCACAGCAGCCTGAATCCTGTTCTCAATCCCTTCAGGATGGAGACGAGACCTTCAACCGCGCCAAGCTGCTGAACATCGGCTACACCGAAGCGCTGAAGGAGTACGACTACGACTGCTTCGTCTTCAGCGACGTGGACCTCATCCCCATGGACGACCACAACACCTACAAGTGCTTCAGTCAGCCGCGCCATCTCTCCGTCGCCATGGACAAGTTTGGCTTCAAGTGAGATAAGCCGTCTGTCTGTCTGTCTGTCTGTCTGTCTGTCTGTCTGTCTGTCTGTCTGTCTGTCTGTCTGCCTGCCTGCCTGCCTGCCTGCCTGTCTGTCTGTCTGTCTGTCTGTCTGTCAGTCAGTCAGTCACGCTGATGTTTGATGGGAGAACACAGGAAATCTCCATGATAACCAGAGACGCCATGGTTTGGTCCTCTTGTTGGTTTACTTATGCAGACCTGAACCCAGACCCGGGGCCTGTAGGTCCCTCTGAGACCTGGTCTGTGATGGAGACTGGATCAGTTGATCAACACGGACCGAACATTCTTCACTGTAAAGGTTTCCAGATGTTTACCGCAGCTCCCCTTGAAAAATCCCCCCACAATGTATCATGTGAGATGCTGACTGTCAGAGTGAGCTCAGTAGCCACATGCAGGGCGGTCTGGTGTAAAAGTGATCAATCAGAGTTATCAGTGCAGAGTAAACAGGCGGTGAGACTCTGACCGGCAGGCTGAGGCCTAATCAGCTGGTGTGTACTCAGAGCCACGACCCAATCAGTGCGTGTGAGAACTTTGATCACAGCACTGAGGGAAGCTACAGACCCGGATCAGGTTACACTGTTGGCTGTCAATCAACCGAGGCGTGTCAATCTTAGACATAATCTCTGCATCCTAAAACTACAGGAGTGGAGTTTGTTAAGATAAAGACACAACCCTGTTTATTCTGTCATACATGTGTGGCATTGTGTGTGTGCGTGTGTGTGTGTGTGTGTGTGAGAACATCTGCTGGAGTCCATCCAGTGTTCAGCTCGTTTGCTCCCATTCCTGCGGCTTCCTTCATCATCATGTGAGGCTGTAAACAGGCCCCTCCTCCTTCACGTGGACCAGACTGGGACACGATACAGAGCTGCTGCCTTGAGCTGCTTAACCGCACCTCAAGGGTTATGACAGAACCACACAGGAAGGAGAGTGGTTTGTCTAAGACATGGCCAGTCTGGTGTCTAGTCTGGTCTCTAGCCTGGTCTCTGGTCTCTAGTCTGGTCTCTAGCCTGATCTCTGGTCTCTAGTCTGGTCTCTAGCCTGGTCTCTGGTCTCTAGTCTGGTCTCTAGCCTGGTCTCTAGCCTGGTCTCTGGTCTCTAGTCTGGTCTCCCTTGCCTGGTCTCTGGTCTCTAGTCTGGTCTCTAGCCTGGTCTCTGGTCTCTAGTCTGGTCTCTAGCCTGGTCTCTGGTCTCTAGTCTGGTCTCTAGCCTGGTCTCTGGTCTCTAGTCTGGTCTCTGGTCTGGTCTCTAGCCTGGTCTCTAGCCTGGTCTCTAGCCTGGTCTCTGGTCTCTAGTCTGGTCTCTGGTCTGGTCTCTAGCCTGGTCTCTAGTCTGGTCTCTGCTCTCTGGTCTGGTCTCTGGTCTGGTCTCTAGTCTGGTCTCTAGCCTGGTCTCTGGTCTCTAGCCTGGTCTCTAGTCTGGTCTCTGCTCTCTCGTCTGGTCTCTAGCCTGGTGTCTAGTCTGGTCTCTAGCCTGGTGTCTAGTCTGGTCTCTAGCCTGGTGTCTAGTCTGGTCTCTGCTCTCTCGTCTGGTCTCTAGCCTGGTGTCTAGCCTGGTCTCGAGCCTGGTCTCTGCTCTCTAGCCTGGTCTCTGCTCTCTAGCCTGGTCTCTGCTCTCTAGCCTGGTCTCTAGCCTGGTCTCTAGCCTGGTCTCTAGCCTGGTCTCTAGTCTGGTCTCTAGTCTGGTGTCTAGTCTGGTGTCTAGTCTGGTTTCTGCTCTCTTGTCTGGTCTCTAGCCTGGTGTCTAGCCTGGTGTCTAGCCTGGTGTCTAGCCTGGTGTCTAGCCTGGTGTCTAGCCTGGTGTCTAGTCTGGTGTCTAGTCTGGTGTCTAGTCTGGTTTCTGCTCTCTTGTCTGGTCTCTAGTCTGGTCTCTAGCCTGGTGTCTAGCCTGGTGTCTAGCCTGGTGTCTAGCCTGGTGTCTAGCCTGGTGTCTAGCCTGGTCTCTAGCCTGGTGTCTAGTCTGGTCTCTAGTCTGGTCTCTAGCCTGGTCTCTAGCCTGGTGTCTAGCCTGGTGTCTAGTCTGGTGTCTAGTCTGGTGTCTAGTCTGGTCTCTGCTCTCTTGTCTAGTCTGGTGTCTAGTCTGGTGTCTAGTCTGGTCTCTAGTCTGGTCTCTAGCCTGGTCTCTAGCCTGGTGTCTAGCCTGGTGTCTAGCCTGGTGTCTAGCCTGGTGTCTAGTCTGGTGTCTAGTCTGGTTTCTGCTCTCTTGTCTGGTCTCTAGTCTGGTCTCTAGCCTGGTGTCTAGCCTGGTGTCTAGCCTGGTCTCTAGCCTGGTCTCTAGCCTGGTGTCTAGCCTGGTGTCTAGCCTGGTGTCTAGCCTGGTCTCTAGCCTGGTGTCTAGCCTGGTCTCTAGCCTGGTCTCTAGCCTGGTGTCTAGCCTGGTCTCTAGCCTGGTCTCTAGCCTGGTGTCTAGCCTGGTCTCTAGCCTGGTGTCTAGCCTGGTGTCTAGTCTGGTCTCTGCTCTCTTGTCTGGTCTCTAGCCTGGTCTCTAGTCTGGTCTTCCTCTGCCGCTCCACACTGTGCTTCTCTCCACACCCAGCTCTGATAGCAGCAGTGTGATCAGGTTGTAGATTGCCCGACCTTCTGCCTCTGGCTTCTCATCTCAAACCTGTTCTTCCAGTTTGTGTGCAGTTTTGGGTGAAGAGGGCTGAAGCCGAGCTGAGCAAAGAAGGGTGTGTGAGAGTCTACATGATGGAACAATAGATGAGAGGGGTGTGTGTGTGTGTGTGTGTGTGTGTGTGTGTGTGTGCGTGTGGGTGCATTAGAGAGGAACCAAACCCCTTCAGCTGTGTGGATCATAGAGCAGCATCAGGCTCACTTGACCACTCACTGCTCTAAGCCTCCTGGTTGACTTTCTCCTGACCATCTGACCTGTATGGAGGCAGGAAGTGGATCTGGAGGGAATAACACTGCGTCTCCCGGAAAGAAGCCAACTTCCTCTTCCCAGCCAATTACTGCCCAGATGTGCCTCTGCTGCAGCTCCTTTCATGAGTCAGCATGTAGTCCACACACACACACACACACACACACACACACACACACACACACACACACACACACACACACACACACACACACACACACAATCTGTGGCTGAGCAACGTTTGGAATAAAAACAAATGTTGTGAAAGGAGAGAAAAGGAGAAGGGAAAGTGTGTGTGTGTGTGTGGAACAGGAAGTGTTACCATCTGTCTGTCCTCACCTCCTTTTTACGCACACACTCTCACACTCACATGGTTTCCAGGATATGAGCAGCAGCCTGGTGCAGCTCCTCCTCCTCCTCCTCCTCCTCATGTAGAAACGTTCTTCTCACTAAACTCAACGTCTGGACTTCGGAGCATTTACTGTGTCTGAATGTCTGTTTGAGTGTCTGATTCAGAAGTGATACAATAACTCACTCCTCTCCTCCTCTCTCCCCTCTCTCCTCTCCTCCTCTCCTCCCTCAGGTTGCCCTATAATCAGTACTTTGGTGGCGTCTCCTCCCTGAGTAAGGAGCAGTTCTTGAAGATCAATGGTTTCCCCAACAACTACTGGGGCTGGGGAGGCGAAGACGACGACATCTTCAACAGGTAGAGCCGCACGCCGCCACGCTTTCACCCAACACACACACACCGTAACACCTCCACCAAGGCTGAACCGGCCCAGGTGGAGCCTCTCTAGTTCAGAATGTGGATTCTTCCTCTGAAGTGTGTTTGATCATATTGATCCTTTATGGAACTTAAATGATAACCATGAACATGAAGCACAGCAGAGTGTGTGACTGAAGACCAGAGTCCCTGTGTGAGGTGAAGACCTGAGGTGAGAACATGATCTCCATAGAAACACAGAGGAGATGACCTCAGAGCTGTGAGAGTCTGACGCTCCTCATGTTTCCACTCTGAGCTGAAAGAGAGCAGGAGGATCTTTGTTACTGATCCAGAGCAGAGCCCAGAGCAGACGGGTCGCTCTGTCAGACTCGCACACAGGTTTTTCCCACGAGCCCCAGAGCAAAGTGACCCTCCAGAGGTGAGGGGGGGGGGGAGCTGAAACTGAGGGGCCGGCGCTCGTGGCCCTCGTGCTGCTCTGAGTTGTGTCGCTCTGGACTGCTGGTGACTGAGTCAGCTGATCTGTCAGAGGAGCTCTGGAGTCGGTTTACACGTCTGAATTATTAACACGGCTCCACACCTTCACCACCGCCTGCTCCTCGCCCTCCCGCACTGAGGTTCACGCCTCGGTTAAGCAAACAAATCAAGAACAATTCCAACACTTCAACATGAAGAATCTGCCCTTAAAGTAAACAATCACACACCAGATATTTGGCATTCTCTCTGTCAGATAATTTCTTATCAACACTCGGTGTGTGTCTGTGTGTGTGTCTGTGTGTGTGTCTGTTTGCGTGTGCTCGTGTGTGTGGAGGTCTTGGTAACCTTGGGCAGGTCATAAACAGACTGCTGGGAAACCCTGCAGCCTGCTGATAAAGCTGCACATCCCAGCTGTGATGTCTTGTTAGTAGAAACACTGAGGGGTCAAAGGTCGTTGTTCACTTGAGGACAGAATCTTCATTTCACAGCCTGACACTAAAAAATACTTTACAGAAGTGAAAGATCCATGATGAAGACTTGAGTATGTGAACAACAACGACACAAACAAACACGTGTGTGTGTGTGTGTGTGTGTGTGTGTGTGTGTGTGTGTGTGTGTGTGTGTGTGTGTGTGTGTGTGTGTGTGTGTGTGTGTGTGTGTGTGTGTGTGTGTGTGTGTGTGTGTGTGTGTGTGTGTGTGTGTGTGTGTGTGTGTGTGTGTGTGTGTGTGTGTGTGTGTGTGTGTGTGTGTGTGTAGGTTGTCGTCCAGAGGGATGTCCATCTCCAGACCCAGCGGGGAAGTCGGCAAGTGCAGGATGATCAGACATGACAGAGACAAACAGAATGACCCAAACCCACAGAGGTACGACTGGGGAGGGGGGGAGAGGAAGAGGGAGGAAGAGGAAGGGAGGGGCAGAGGGAACGGTAGCAGGCTGCATGCTCACAGGGTTTTTAATTTAGCCTTAAATCTATTTCAAACCGCTGCACTAAATGATTTTTGATGTCTTATTCCATGTTTCTTGTAGTTCCTTGAAGTATGGTTGATCTCTTTTGGTCTGATCTTCCTGTAAAGCTCCTCCTCTTCTTCTTCTTCTTCTTCTTCTCCTCAGATTCAACCGCATCGCTCACACCAGAGAGACGATGAACACGGACGGCATCAGCTCGCTCACATACAAGGTGATGAAGGTGGAGAAGGAGCCTCTGTTCACCAAGATCTCGGTGGACGTGGGCAAACCCTGAGCGTGGGCGTGGCCTAAAGAGACAGTGAAGACTGAATATCAATGCAACGCTGCAGACGCAGTGAAGAACCAAACGTGCCTTCATGACTGTAGATGATCACTCTGTCGCCTTTTTCTAAATGTTTGCACATCTTGAGGACAAAACCCAAGGGATCCGCCCTCTGCAGTGGGCGGGGCTTCGTCGCAGGTCCGACGGTAACCGCCGGCTACCGCCTGAGCCGCTTAGTGCCTTAAGACAGGAAGTGAGGCGCTGACGGTGGAGGTCCTCTTCTTCTATCACTTTTATGGGGTTTGGGTAAACTTGATTATTGTGTGGGTATCAGGAACGATTGAATCTTTTTGTCTGTATTCGGCTTCTGAGGTCTGTGAGGTCATCGCCACCCGTTTGAGGAATTCCACTTTGAGATCCGTTGGAATTCCGTCTCGTTTTTCGGATCGCGATGTTGAAATGTTCCTCTCAAGTTTGACACGCCTTTACGGCTTCAGTGGACCAGAGTCAAGTGAGAGGGCGGAGCTTAATCAGTTCATGTTGGCTGGTGACACGGTGCTGCGTTTACAGGAGTCTGGTGTTTGAGAGAGAGAGACGCTTCCACACAATCGTGACATGAATCCTTTAATGTTTGATTGTTTGTCTGTTCTGTGCTTCACTCATCATGCTGAGTATCTACAGAGACTTGATCTGGCACATTAAAGCAATATTTGTTATTGATCAGTCAGGATATGCTGGACGGTTTCCCTCAAGTGTCCTTCAGAGCATGTGTTGTGTTATTATCATGTAATAACACAACACATGTCCCCTGAGTGTGACCTTACTGCTCCTGCTGCAGAGGAAGCATCGCTCCACCTGATGGTGGCGCTGTAACCGTTACATTTTGTCAATAAGCTTGGACCCAGAAGTGATCAATCAAGCCGTCTAATCAGTAAGCTGTTACATGTGGACACAGACTCATGTGACGCCTCACATGATGAAGATCAGAGCCAAAGTTTGTGTGTGTGTGTGTGTGTGTTTGTGTTTATTTTGCATAAATCAATCAATCAGTGCTCTCAATCACTTTTTTCAGAGTAAAGTTTTCCTTAAATCACTGAGGTCTTTGTCCAAAGAGCTGATCGGGCCGAACAGTCAAGTGAAAGTAAAGAGTTTTGTTTTTAGGCCACAGAAAGAAAAACAGAAATATTTGTAAAGATTTTGAGATTTTTTTGGTGAATAAATCGATTTCCTGTCATAATCTGAATGTGTGAATTTAATCATGTGACCGATGAGTAAGTGTGTTTACAGCTGAGTGAGGATGAGGAGGATGATGATGACCAGCTGCTTGGACCGGCGCGTTGGTTTCTGCACCGGAGTTTAACAAATAAATGTGACGGTCAACGTGAAGTCAGGCCTGCAGCGCCCTCTGCTGGACAGGAAGAGAACTGCAGCCAACTGTCACTGACTGAACACAAGCGATTATTCTGTCTTTGTTTCTTATCAAACTTTACAAACCTCTCTGTTCTTTCTTACTAATAAAGCCTTTAAACTTCAGGGCTTTTCCTCTTTACTCCTTAGTTCCTACACTCTAAAGCATCGACGTGTAGATCTGAGTCCTTCCACAGCGACATCATGAGGGGAAACCTGAGGAGCAGGAGAGGTGAGAGGAAATGTGTTCACCTCTCACACACGCACACACACACACACACACACTAAAGCACGAATAGAATCCCTCGCAGCTCTGCAGATGAACTCGGTGAGGTTCATCTATGCCAGACGCTGGGCTGCTGTCACTCACAGCAGACGGACAGCAGAAGGCCCCGGAGGCGTCTGAGTCTTCATCGGTGTCTTCATCACCTGCATCTGTTTCATATTAGCTGAAGATATCAGAGCTTCTCAGAGGACGAAGGTGAGGAGAGACGGAGCAGAAAGCTGGCAGGAGTCCCAGAGTGTTTGGGTTCAGGCTCCTCTTTGGTCCTGAGGAGACACGAGTCCATCAGAGGACAGACGCTCGTCCACAGCAGCACCAGGAGGACGAGAGGCTGATTTAGACCAAGAACAAAGCTTAAACTCCAGCAAGAAGCTCAGACATTTATCATTCTAGAGGAAAACACAAGTAAAAGTGTGTAACCTTCCACAGGAGGAACTGAACTCTGTGCTTCAGGTCGTCCAAAGTCCCTCTGCATCCTCATCACAGGCCTGCATGCGTCACTGATGATTACAAAGAGCTTCAGGCTCTGCTAGGCCCCGAGCCTTCACTGCTAACACTGATCTGAGCTCATGTCAGTGTGGGCGGAGTCTCAGTCCCAGAAGACATGTTTGCTCTGCAGCTAAGGAGCAGTAGCTTGGATGAAGCTGCACTCAGTTTCAGCTTCAGAGTGACGGTAAGACTGCAGATCTGTTTGCTAAACAGTGAGCGACCTGCTGAGCTCAGCGTGTCGTCACTTCCTGTTTGCTGTTGCTGCTCACTTCTGTTCAAGCAGGTTTATTAAGTTTGAAATGGTTCTGAAACACTCTGTGTGTGTTGCTGGATGCTGATCTGAGGTCAGACGCTTCACTGCACTTTGACCTCTGGGTCTGAAATCAATCAGTCAAACTCTGCAGCTACAAAACCTCCTTTTATTTCTTCAGACACAAACACAAAGCTTTGGTTCTGACCCAGATGATTCTCCTCCTCAGAGCTCATTTACACAAACAAACAACACAACAAGAAGCTCGGTCTCAAACATGCAAACAAGCTACCTGACTATAAAACGCAGTGGAACAGGTCAAAGGTCACACACTCAACTTACAAAAACGCTTTGGTTCCTTTTACAAAACTGCTTTTGGTAAATCAAAGGAAACATTTTAAAGTTTCCTCTCTGGATGGCAAAAAATCACACTGAAAGGAAAAATCCTCCTCCAATCCTCCACAGCGTCCAGCAGCTTCACGTGTGTGTTGGGTTCCTGAGCTCCTCACGTGTGCTGAGGCGTGACGCTGCCATCAGGACGCCGCCCGGCCCTCAGCCCCACAGACAACATGTCCACTCTGCTGCTCCGACTCCACAGCGCCGCCTGCTGCTGGAGGTTAGAGGGGGTTTTTCCTTAGAGGTTCTGCTGATGTGAACCTGCTCTGCTCCTTCTTCACCTCCTCTGATGTTCTCCTGATGCTTCCTTCCCTCCTTCCCTCGCTGTCTTATCTGCTTACTGGTTGCGGGTCATCGTTCTGCTGGAGCGACTTTTGATCACCTTCTGGAAGAGATCCTCTGAAACAAACACACCTCAGTCAGATGCTCTGTGTGTGTGTGTGTGTGTGTGTGTGTGCGTGCGTGCGTGTGCGAGAGAGAGAGAGAGAGTAGTGACAGAAGCATCAGCTCACCGTTCCTGAAGATTTTGCCGTCGGCCTGTGAGGGAGAGAAGAACTTCATCAGTTTAAAGGCTCTGAATGACCATGGCTGTGTGTGTGTGTGTGTGTGTGTGTGTGTGCTCTCACCCTGATAGCAGCAGCTGTTCTGAGAGGAGCTGCTGGTCCGTCTGCTTGTTCTCTGTCCACTTTAGGAGCTACAGGGTCAAAAACATCAGCAGGTCAAAGGTCATTCCAGTGCGATTCTGCGGGTGGAACAACGTAAAGGTCGACTCACGCAGAGGCTTAACGATGGTGTTAACGGCGTGCACCACCCCGTTGGTCGCCATCAGGTCGGCTTCCACCACAGGAACTCTGTTCACGTACACTGTGTAGTTACGCTGAAACACACACACACACACACACACACTATAGATCAGCTGATCACAGGTCAGATACTGTAGGTGTGCGTGTGTGTGTGTGTGAGGGACGCAAATACATGGGAGTGTTGTTATGGCAGTTGTTTGTCCAGCAGAGGGCGCTGCAGCCTGTTTACAGCCTGGTGTGTGTGTTTGTATGACTGTGTGTGTGTTTCTGTGAGTGAGTGTGTGTGTGTGTGTGTGTGTGTGTGTGTGTGTTTGTGTTTCTGTGAGAGTGTCTGTGAGTGTGAGTGTGTGTGTGTGTGTGTGTGTGTGTGTGTGTGTGTGTGTGTGTGTGTGTGTGTGTCTCACCACTCCCAGCTCCAGCTTGACCCCCTGCAGAGGCTTCACTCTGGTGTGAGAGCCGACTCCTCCGCTCACCAGCAGACCCTCACCAAGGTGCAGACGCAGAACCCTGGACAGCTCCTGACCATTACCTGGTGGAGGCGATATGGGGCCAATGGTTACCATGGTAACAGCCGAACTCACGTTGAGCCGAGTCACGTTTGTCTTAGTAGAACATGATGAGGCTCACTTCTCTGCTCATCAAACACTGGACTTTGGCAGTGGCCTGATGGAAACACTCATCAGTGTCAGGGCCGTGCAGACTGTGTGTGTTGTGCAGGTGTGAGTCTCTGTGTGTCTTTATTAGGCTGCAGGTTTCTGCTGCTCGTGTTGCCAAAGCAGCAGAAACAAGCAGACGGGCCGGGACACTTTGTGTAAACCAGAATGTTCTGGAGCGTCCCGGTGCTGCTGCTAAGTGGTTTGGCTGAACTTCTGTCACATAAACAAAGAGAAGCTGCAGGACGCACAGACACCATGGAGTCTGAGTGTAGATCACTGTGACACACACACACACACACACACACTCTGTGAAGCTTCCACAGAGTGACAGAAAAGCTCAGCAGCCAATCAGAAGCAGGATGTCATCACATGACACAAACACTCCATCATTCTCAGCAGGCTGACTGTGACAGACACGTGAGCTTGTTTACATTTAAATGAAGAAGAGAGACGTGTCTGCACTGTGATGGACTCTGTGTGTGTGTGTGTGTGTGAACCTTTGGCTCTGTGTTTTCACTCACGCAGCAGTTGGGTGCGTTCAGCCCTTGGCAGGGCGTTGAAGGCGGCGTTGGTGGGGGCGAAGAAGGTCAGCGCCCCCTGCTGGTTCAGCAGCTCAGTCATGCCAGCGGTCTGGATGGCACCGACCAGGAGGCTGTGAGGGGACAGATGAAGGACAGATGAAGGTCAGATGAAGGTCAGTCTGCTGCTGTGACCTCACCTGACCAGTAGGGAGCGCCATCACACACTCTTACCGTGCCCTTAAGTCATAAATGCAGTTTTGTGTGGATCCTTTAAAGTTTTACAGACAAACGCTCAGTGTTGTTTACAGTCTGAGTGGTGGGCGGAGCCTAATAAAGTCACCAAGAAGCTTTAACTCAAAAACGTTACGAGCTTCAACAGGTTTTATTGATTGAACTCACTCTTGTGAGAAACTTTCACTTCCTGGCCTCTTAGAGTCATAAAGGAGGTGGGCTGCTTTACCGTGCACACTGAGCGTCTGTCCAGTGCTCATTTCACACCTGAGGTTATAAACCCACACACAGGAACTCACTGTTCAGAGACTCACGGCCTAAATGATTACAAGATTATATCGCAGCTCCGAGGCTGAAAAAGAGCTTTTATTAGAGCAGCCAGAGTTACGAGCCGCTCTCCCTGCTGGAGATGGAGCAGATTCCTGAGCCTAAGCAAACAGAGCGCAGGCGGCGAGTGGGAGGTAAAGAAAGCAGCAGCTGCTTAAATCGTTACGGCTTCAGGAGCCGCATGTGGTGGAAGCTGCTGTCAGACACGCCAAGGCACCGCAAATCACGTTAGAGGGGACACGTCTTCAGAAGCTCGTCCTGCTCAGGCTCGTCCTGCTCAGGCTCGTCCTGCTCAGGCTCGTCCTGCTCAGGCTCGACCTGCTCAGGCTCGTCCTGCTCAGGCTCGACCTGCTCAGGCTCGTCCTGCTCAGGCTCGTCCTGCTCAGGCTCGACCTGCTCAGGCTCGTCCTGCTCAGGCTCGTCCTGCTCAGGCTCGACCTACTCAGGTTCGTCCTGCTCAGGCTCAACCTGCTCAGGCTCAACCTGCTTAGGCTCGTCCTGCTCAGGCTCGACCTACTCAGGCTCATCCTGCTCAGGCTCAACCTGCTCAGGCTCAACCTGCTCAGGCTCGTCCTGCTCAGGCTCGACCTGCTCAGGCCCGACCTGCTCAGGCTCGTCCTGCTCAGGCTCAACCTGCTCAGGCTCATCCTGCTCAGGCTCAACCTGCTCAGGCTCAGGCAGCAAGTCTGTTTATCATCCAGAGTTTGACCGTTAGCGTTAACTAGCCAAAGCAGCTCAGCTTCTGTAAGCTTCAAAGCTTCATGCAAACTCTTACGCTCCACTGCCACCTGAGTTTAGCTGCAGGAGAGCGAGGACCTCACGGCTGCAAGGTGTCGCCTCTCTGCTGACACAGAATAAAGCTAAACTAGACTGTTTCACAAATCTAATCCTCTTTAAAGAGCTCACATGTGTGTCAGTCAGGGTTCAGGGTCGTGTGTTTGTGAGTCTTTGATCTTTGGGGTCTCACACTTTGTTTACTGGAGGTTACGAGGAGCACAGCAGCGCTCTGGCAGAGCGACTGACCACACAATCACAGCCTGCTGCTTTATGAGGACCAGACTGAAGACATGTAGTGTTTGTTTAAGTCTGAAGCTACAAGGCCCAAGTGTGAACATGATCTCTCTGTCTCTCTCTCTCTCTTTCTCTCTCTCTCTTTCTCTCTCTGTCTATCTGTCTGTCTCTCCCCCCCTCTCTCTCTCCCTCTCTCTCTCTGTCTGTCTGTCTCTCTCTCCCCCTCTCCCTCTCTGTCTCTCTCTCTGTCTGTCTGTCTCTCTCTCCCCCTCTCCCTCTGTCTCTCTCTCTCTGTCTCTGCCTCTCTCTCTCTCTTTCTCTCTCTGTCTGTCTGTCTCTCCCCCTCTCTCTCTCCCTCTCTCTGTCTGTCTGTCTCTCTCTCCCCCTCTCTCCCCCTCTCTGTCTCTCTCTCCCTCTCTCTCTCTCTCTCTCCCTCCCTCTCTCTCTCTCTCTCTCCCTCTCCCTCTCCCTCTCTCTCCCTCTCTCTCTCTCTGTCTCTCTCTGTCTGTCTGTCTGTCTCTCTCCCTCTCTCTCTGTCTGTCTGTCTCTCTCCCTCTCTCTCTCTCTCTCTCCCTCTCGCTCTCTCCCTCTCTCTCTCCCTCTCCCTCTCCCTCTCGCTCTCTCTCTCTCTCTCTCTCTGGTGGCTTTGACTCCTGGTCTATGAACTCAATGAGTGTGTTCATCTCTTAGTCACTGGTACACATGGATTGATTGATTGATATTGTGTGTCTTATCTTAAGCCCCTCCCCCCTGATGTACCTGAACCTGTCGTCAGCCTTGAGCACGTCCATGATGGTTCCCATGGGGGGGGTGAGGACCTTGTCCACGGTGAACATGGTGGCAAAGCGACCCATCCTGTCGTGAGCGGCGATGCAGGCGTTTTCAATGCAGAGGTTCTATAGGAGCAGAGCACACACACACACACACACCCACACACACACACACACACAGATGTGTGTTAGACCAGATTCACGTTTCCACACGTCCCTGTGAACTAAACCTGTTACATGCTAGTGTGTTATTACTCTGTATTTATGCTCTATATTACAGAGTGACCAGTGGTCAGCCTGGCTCCGGGGGGGGTGTGTGTGTGTGTGTGTGTGTGTGTGTGTGTGTGTGTGATGTGTCAGAAAAGCCTCTGGGCTTTGGGATGTCGGGTGACTCTGGGAAAAAGCTCCTGTGGTGCTGAGCTCAAGTCCAGATTCAAACCAAACCACATGTGTGGGATGATGTCATCCAAAGACTGACTGAATACATCTTTAACATGGGTGGCCCTCTGAAGGGGGAGAGAGAGAGAGGGAGAGAGAGAGAGAGAGAGAGAGAGAGAGAGAGAGAGATTCTTCCTGTTCCTCATTACCACTGGCTGACATCATGGAGGTGATGGTGCAGATGTTTGTGTTTCCTCCCAAACAAACATGGTTACTAAGGTTACTAAGTACAATACACAACAATACAGGCTGAACCGTGTCGCTTTGAGAGATTCAAACTGCTTTTTCAATTTAATTTAAATGTTTACTTAAAAATCTGCTCCATTCAAACTCTTCAGCTCCGTCCCAGCTAGATGATGTTTAGAGCTCCTACAACCAGGTCCTACAGGTCCAGATCCTACTGACCCAGATCCTACTGACCCAGATCCTACAGGTCCAGATCCTACAGGTCCAGATCCTACTGACCCAGATCCTACTGACCCAGATCCTACAGGTCCAGATCCTACAGGTCCAGATCCTACTGACCCAGATCCTACAGGTCCAGATCCTACTGACCCAGGTCCTGATCCTACAGGTTCAGATCCTACTGACCCAGGTCCTGTAGGTCCAGATCCTACAGGTCCAGATCCTACTGACCCAGATCCTACAGGTTCAGATCCTACAGGTCCAGCTCCTACTATAACCCTCTGCTGCAGTTTGGGTCCTCATGGTTCCTGGTTCAGGTCCTCCTGGGTGGCAGACATGCACGGCTCGCAAATCTGCTCAGTAAAGACGTCTAGAGACCACAGGAGAAGTCCTCCTTCCCACGGCGGGTAAATCTTTCCAGACGCTGGCGGCTTGCTGCGTTAGCGTGCGCTCTGACGGGCTTGGACTCCATGTGTGCATGTTACCTCTGACGGGCTTGGACTCCATGTGTGCATGTTACCTCTGACGGGCTTGGACTCCATGGCACCCGTCCAAGGCAGGATGTGTGAGAACGGCACAAACTCTCTGCAACCTCTCCATGCAGGATTTACCTGTTTGCTCTCGCTCCGGTCCAGACCAGGAGGACAGATGGTGTTACTGACAACCTCCAGAACCAGAACCCTCAAAGTACAAACAAAGCAGAAGCTAAACTCTTCCTCACTGTTTCAGTCTCTCGTCTTCATCGTCTCTGCTGTATCAGAAGCTAATCTGTCAGTCAGGTTAGAGCCTGAGGGGAGGATGATGATGGCTCAATGGAACCATGTGTGTGAGTGAGTGTGTGAGTGAGTGTGTGTCATCAGGTTCATGTGGGAACGCAGGAAGCAGCAGTGAGTTCCTCTGCTTTGCTTCTTGGTAAAAAGGGAACTGAAACCAACCTGTGAAGCCATCATGCAGTGAACAGATCAACCAGGAAGGTTACAGAACACAGAAACAATGGAACAGTAAGAAGTGATGTCATACGTTGCGGTAGACGAAGACCCGCAGCTTGAGGCCTCCCAGCGTCTCCAGCTCCTGGTTGTGGTACAGGGATTTAGAGGAAAACTGCTCCTTCAAAATGTGATTGGTCATCAAATTCTTCATCTCAGGGTTCATTGCCAGACTCCCTGTTAACCAGACAGAGTTCAGACTGAAACAGGGCGTGGCCTTTGTTTACCTCAACAGAGGAAGAACCCGTGCTTATAGAACGCTTCAATCCAAACCAAAACACACACACACACACACGCACACACACACACACACACACAGAACACTCAACAACACTTCCACAGCGTGTTACCTTTGAAGGCGTCATCCAGAGGAGCCAGAATGGTGAGCGTCTCTGAGCCCGTCAGGTGAGAGCTCAGACCAGCGTCAACAAACAGCTTGGTTGCTGTGGCAACAGACGAACTCTCTGCCAGCTCAAGAAGAGTTTTGGCTGGAAAGATAAGAGCAAGTAAGTTGATGCAATGTGTGTGTGTGTGTGTGTGTGTGTGTGTGTGTGTGTGTGTGTGTGTGTGTACCTGAGTCTGGTATGAGCAGCTCGCTGATGTAGTGTACGACTCCGTTGGTTCCAAGCTGGTCTTTCTCTGTGATGATGGCTTTTCCGTTGAGTGTGATCTGGTCTCCGTCACAGCCGACCTCCAGCACGGTGCCCTGCAGCGTCTCCATGGGCGTCCCGGAAACGATGGACTCGGCACACTGCATGTGCTTCAGGATGTGGTAGTTCAACAAATCTGGGAGGAATGCGAGAGCAGAATGAAGTGAACACGACACAACAAGAGGAGCTGAGTGTGAGTCTGGGTTCAGTCCAGCTCACCTCTGAGAGCCACGGGATCTCCCAGGATCCTGTTCAGCATTTCAGGGGGAATCTTCTCGAAGGCTTCGTTGGTGGGAGCAAAGACGGTGTACTGACCCTCGCTCTCCAGGATGTTGGTCAGACCTGCAGCGGCGATGGCCGTCTGAAACACAGAGGGAGTCGGTCTCAGAGAGGAGACACAGAGAGCAGAGAGCTGCTGTCTCACTGACTGATCTACTCACACGCAGGGTCTCCAGGTTCTCATCCACATCAATGAGCGTGTGCACGGTGTTGGAGATGGCGGTGATGACTCGGTCCACCACGTGTACGATGCCGTTGGTGGCGTGTTGGTCAGTTTTAATCAGACGACCACAGTTCACCGTCACAATCTGAGCAGAGAGAGACGGAGGACCAGGAGAGGATCAGGACACCTGAATGGATACGCAGTGTGTGACTGTTTGTGTGTGTGTGGGGTACTGACGCCGTTGGGGTAGTGCTGGATGTGAACGTGGAAGTCCTGGTACATGGAGGCGAAGGAGGATCCGTGCTTCAGCTCCTCAGAGGTCAGCCGTCTGCTCACCATGTGGTAATGCAGAGCGTTCATGAGCTCGATGTTCACGTTGCTCACCAGAGCGTCCAGGATCTCCTGAAAAACCACAGACAGGCAGGAGCGTGAACAGGATGTGCCACCACAAGGAGAAGAGTCCAACAGAAGGTCCCTCAGCTTTGTTAGGCTGTTGCTAAGGGGCTGCTGTGGACCTTGGACAGGTTTCTATGGATTTGACTCCTATGTGGTCGGCATTACATTCACGCTGGTGGCTGTGTTCTTCTTGTTGTTGTTGTTGTTGTTGTTGTTGTTTGCAGTGGTGTTTGTCACGATGAGTAGGGAGCCAGGCTGGTCTCCAGGCTGGTTGCTATGGTATTTTGGAATGTTGCGTTTGTTTCTAGGTTGGTGATGGTTGCTGGTTGAACGTGACTAAGTGGTTACTAAGGTGTTCAAGTAAGTTGCTATGGAGTTTGCAGTTGGCAGTGGTTGGTAGAGTGAGACTAGGTAGTGACTGTAGTTGCTGTGTGTGTGTCTCTAGGTGGTTGTGGGCAGCTGTTGGATGTGACCAGGTGGTTACTAAGGGTAACGTACAGCAGGCAGAGCCTCCCAGGCCTCATTGCTCGGTGCAAAGAAGGTGAAGCTGCCCGGACCTTCGATCTCCTCCCTCAGGTCGGCTCGGTCTGAGTACATCTGAGTGGTGGTCGCTCCCACGGCGCCCAGGGTGTTGTACATGTTGACCAATGGCAGCGCTGCAGAGAGACAGAGCAGCTTTAGAACCCAGCAGCCACAACAAACCAGAGCCAAATAAACATCCAACTACTGGAAAACTCCCACAATGCAACAGAGTGATTGAGTTAATAAAGGGCAGTTAGTTGGACGCAGGTCTCACCAGCAGGACAGCCTCGCTCTCCTGGAATCTTCTCATAACCAGGACAACACTCGTAGCTGATCACCCTGGAACAGAACCAAACATCAGCCTCCTTCTTCCTCTTTCTCCACACACACACACACACACACACACACACACACATGGTTTCCCTCAGAGCTTCACATTCCAGCAGTGAAGTTATTGATGCGGGCGCTGAGTTATTATCACGTCAGCTCTCTCCATTAAACTGCCTCCTCTACTTCTTCTTCTCTTAATCCCCTCTCACACATGTGGTCCTGCTCTGTCCTGCTACAAAGTGCTCCGTGTCCAAATGTGCACAGAGCTTCACTGAAGGAGAAGCCCCTTCATGTAAATGATGAGGGGTCCATCCTCATCCTCACTCTGAAGGATCCTCTGCTGTCTGGCTTTGATTCCCTTAGGATCAGCAGCCTGGGACTGAACTCAGCCATCCTGCAAATCTAAAGCTTCTGAGCCTCAAACCATGAATGAATGCAGAGGGAGAATCACGCAGTGTGTGTGTATGTGTGTGTGTGTGTCAGCACTTCACGTGTTCTTAAACATATTTCCACAGTAAACGTGTAGCTCAGGCTCAGCTTCTCAGGATCAGCTTCTCAGGCTCAGCTTCTCAAGCTCAGCTTCTCAGGCTCAGCTGCTCCGGGCTCATGAAAGCTCATTTCCTGTGAGAGAACGTCCACAGTCTGTCCAGAGAGCAGACGACACGAGGGGACGGCCAGAGCAAACAGAGCAGCCACGCAGCACCACCGTGCTCACTGCAGGGTTCTAGTGAGACAGATCCTGCTCGGCGCCTGATGTTTCCATCCATCAGGCGGCGTTCCTGCTCGGCTTCAAAGCGTTCCAATGTTCTAATCGAGTTCAGACCTCATTCATTCCCCCAAATCATTAAATGTAGTCAGAACTGTTCTCTGTCGTCCTGTGCTGGCGGCCATGTTGGGCCGTTTCTTACCTGTTGAACTTTAGTTTATGACATTGACTCCGTCTCCATGGAGATCACGTAGGAACCTGCAGCACAGGGGATTTGTCGCCATTGCAGGTCGAGACTGGAAAAGCCATCAAAGCTTTTCCTCGGCGTTTCTCACGGGTGTGTGGTTTTGTTTGGAGGCGGGATGAACACACACACACACACACACGAGTGAGTGTGAGGATGCAGAGTGAAGGACGACGGTCTGTGGCGGCGGTGGCGTTCGGTTCACGTCATCGCTGCCAGAGGAAAATGAGACGTTTGCAGTTTGGACCAGCTGTGATTTCATTTTGGCCAAAACCAGAGATCCAAACGTCTGATGTCACTGAGGGAAACACACTTTCTCACACACTCAAGTGCTGTGCTGCCTTCAGGAACCATTCAGAGGATTTACACCAGGATTTACATTCTGGAGACGCCACTCTGACATCATCACAGGCCAAGTGTGTTAACTGTTAAGACTCCTGGCAAAGGTACTGAGGGCAGAGTGTGTGTGTGTGTGTGTGTGTGTGTGTGTGTGTGTATCGGCCCCTCTGCTGGATCACTTTGGTCCGTCTCTCCGTCACGCTGGAGTTACTGCGACCTCGGCCTGTTTATTTAGTCAGGAACCTACGGCAGCCATCTTTGTTTATGTGGAGGACAAATGGGAGTCAAGTTTCCATCTGCTTTGATAATCAGTCCAGTCTGGCCTCACACACACACACACACACACACACACACACATTCCTGTGCTCAGTTCCACCTCACACACAGTAGCTGGTGGCTCACACACATCTTGGCCATGTGTGTTTGGTTTTACTGCTCTTTCTGTGATGAGACAGCGTGGAGACTCCAGGGACGTCCTCCTCCTCCTCTTCCTCCTCCTCCTCCTCCTCCTCCTCCTCTTCCTCTTCCTCCTCCGGCCTCACTCGTTTTATTTCACTTTATTTCACAGATGGAGCCAGGAGGCTGTTTGTTGAGCTGCAGGCCAGGGTTTCCCATGATCCTCCACACCTTTACATCAGGTACCAGTGGGTCAGGGAGCTTCTCCAGGCCTGATCCAGCTCTGCTTCTGGCTCTGGTTTGGCTCATCTGAGCTAAATGACTGATCGTGTGAGAATGAGGAATCACAACACAGCGTCTCCTGGCAACCATGAGGGACCGTATGAGAGGAACTCCTCTGAACGGACCTGGATCAGGACTGTGATGGCTGTGAGGTTCTGTTTTTAGAGCTCTCGATCGTCTTTGACCCTCTGAGTCACACTGAGGTCTGAGAGTCACAGAGGTTCTTACAGATGTTCAGTGTGTTCATACACACAGACGCTGTTTTGTTAAGAGCTGTGGCCTCATGAAGCTCTGAGGGGAAACCAGGGAGGACGGGGGGAGGAGGAGGAGGAGGAGGGTGAGTAACAGGGAGAGTTATGAGTCTCCACTTGCTTGACCTTTGGCCTTTGGAGAGCCTCCTCCTCCTCCTGCCTCCACAGCAGCAGCAACACGCTGACACAGCAATCAGCTCTGCACAAAGACCAGGACTGTTCTGCCCCACGACCCCCCTGGCACACACACTCACACACACACACACACACACACACGGTCTAAAGTGTTTCAGTTCAGGCTGTGGGTCTCTTTAAGAATCTGCTGCTTGTCAGAGTGAAGCTTAGTCTGCAGTCTAACATCAACAATGAAGCTTCAATCCTTTAGTCGCCAAGGTAACCTGGCTCTTGTTCTGAAGCTTTGGCTGAGTGAAGTTTGTCTGCTGCACATGTTTACCACCTGAAACATGTTTGACTCTGTCACCTAGATGTGTGCAGCTCCAGATGTTTACATCCTGGACAGACCATAATAGCACAGAGCTGTAGGAGAGATGATGTCATAAAGGAGGTGAGTTGTTTCCCCTGAGTCTGCAGGAGGGAGGAAGATTTGTGATGGAAACATGCTTGTGAGTGATTAGTGTGTGTTTTGGGCCGTTGAGTCCCTGAGCAGTGCTGCTAAACGCTGTCATTTCCTACTGACGTCCTGCCCCTGAAGGCAGCAGCAGCTTCCTCTTTTTTATTCTGTTTTCGCCTTTTTGAGATTTGGAATGAAAGAGTCAGTGTTCAGTGCTTTCCTGTTCCTGCACACACACACACACACACACACACACACACACACGCACGCACGCACGCATGCACACACACATTCAGATACTGTACACATACACACGCACACACACACACACGCACACGCACACACACGTCTGAACTCTTTCTTTCTTTCACTCGTGGAGTCAAAAGTCTTAACCTTTAGTTCTTTGAGTCATAAAGTTTGTCAGATTGTTTGTGAAGTCGATCATTCATGCTTTTATCATTTATGTTTGACTTTGCAGATCCATTTTATAAACAAAGCTGAGGATTATAAAACACTTTAAGAGTCCACAGCCTGTTTGAAGGTGAAGTTAAACTTTGTTGTCTTGTTCAGGATTATGTACTTTTTAAAGACAAGAAGAAGTTAAAAATAGGTATTTATATAGCATTTAGATACATCACAGAGTTCAAGGGTTGATTGATAAGTCCTGACCCTCAGCTAAAGACGTGACCAAAGAAAAGTAGCTGCAGATAAACATGCAGGAGGAAGGTAGAAGGAGAAAAGACCTGCAGGGACACACAAACACCTACACACTGACAGAGGAACACACAGAGGTCAGAGGAGGAGGAGGAGGAGGAGGAGAGGAGGAGAGGAGCCTCACATGGAGTCAGACGGCCTCACTGGCAGGTTCCTGAGCATTAGATGTGTTAGAGGTGTTCTTCCCTCAGCAGCTGAGCTCTTTAATGTGGCTTTATAAAAGTGTGTGTGTGTGTGTGTGTGCGTGTGTGTGTGTGGTTGGCCTCACTAAAGTCCATTAGCCGTTTAAGAGTCTCGTAAACACTTACGTGGACTTGCCACAGATCTTGCGGTGGTACCACTGCTTGCAGTTGGTGAAGTATTTCTTGTCGGTTCCAGGGATCTTCTGCATGGCACAAACGTTGGCTCTGAAAGGAGGCGGAGTCAGAATGAGACAGGCGGCTTCAGACATGCAGGTACTGATCTATGATTGATTTACTGAAGGATTACTGAAGAGAAGAGTGTGACAAATGGAAATATAGAGAATGAACCATCGAGAGTCTGAAAGAACAGGAGGCTGAAGGTTTAGAGATGAGTGACAGCTGGAAAGAGGTTCAGAACTTTATCTCTCTTATTTCACTGCATGTTTCATGTTTCATGTTTCTGCTTTCATGTTTCAGCTCTTTGCTCATCTGCTTTTGTTCAAGAGGAAACAGGATTATCATTGAATATTTCTGACTTCACTATATATATAAATATATATATAAATATATATATTTATATATTTGCGGAGTTTTACAAGTTGAGAAATTTACACTAAAAACTGAACTGAAACCGGGAGCTCTCTCTCTCTCGCAAGCACGCACGCACGCACGCGCGCACAGACACACACACACACAGACTTTCTGGATCGGTTCTGCTCGGTTCGGTTCGGCTCGACACACACACATAAACTCTCCGGTTCGGTTCTGCTCGGTTCTGCTCGGCTGGCTGTACTCACCCCTGCTGCCTGCCTCTGATCCGGCTGTGCTGCAGGACGGCCTGGTAGGGGGACCGGGCCGCGCTCACGGGCCCGAGCACCGCGACGCACAGAACCAGCAGCGGTACAAGCTTCATCCTCACCGGTCACTCGGCGCTCACTTGGTCACTGGTTGAAGTTCCTGTTTGGTGAGACTGCAGGAGCGCAGAGCCGCGGCTTTATTATGGAGGAGGAGGAGGAAGAGGAAGGAGCGGAGGAGGAGGAGGAAGAGGAGGAGGAGGAGCGAGACAGGAGACAGGAGACACCCTGACAGCTGGAGAACAGCTCCTCACATCAGAACACACGGAGAGAAAGTACATGGAAGTATTCAAGCAACAACGAGTAGAAGTAAAGAAAGAGAGGGGAGGGAAGGAAGGAAGGAAGGAATGGAGGAGGGAAGGAAGGAGGGAAGGAGGGAAGGAGCGACAAGGAAGGGATGCATGATAAAGATGAGCTTGATTGATTGATTGATGGGGACATGCTTTAGCGTGTGAGAGTTGAGTTGTGATGTTCTCAGAGCCGCTGAGCCTCGGTGACGTCGCTGATGTTTGTTTGAAGCTTTGCATCTCTGAGGCTCAAATCTGAGTCAAGTCTGGTCTCGTCTGTCTGGAGCTCAGGATCACATCCAACGTCTCAAAGGCTTCACGGGACCACACGGCAAACAGGAAGACCAGGAACCGTCCCACAAAGAGACAAAGACATGAAACCTACATTCATCCACCTCCACGTCCAGGTGTGCAACAGGAAACAGAGACAAAACACGGAGGAGAAGACAAGTGACCTCATTCAACATGAGGAACTCAGGTCCACACAAATATGGACAAAGAGGATCAAAGTATTCAGACTAAACACAACACACACACACACACACACAAACACACACACACACACACAGGCCTGCTGCGGGCAGTGAACGCACCATGAGTCACCTGGTTCTCAGGCTCCATGCTGGACTCAGACTGCACCAGGTTTGACCTCATCGACCCCCTTCTGGACCAGAACCACTCAGCAGAACAAAGAGGGAGCTTCTCCCTGAACATAAACATCTGTCCCACCCTCCTGCTCCGTCACACACGATCCAGCTGCCGTCTCCGCGGATCCTGAGGTTGGGATTTCTATTTTTAAAAGAAATAATTCCCATATTTATCTTAGTTAGGCTGGACGGCCTGCGGGCAAGAAAGCTGAGAAGCCGAGTCCAGCTTCTGTCTGTTGGGTTTGGCCGGAGGAAGCGTGGACGCGTGGACGTGACGAGATCCTGACAGGCGAGGACACGGGGGGGGGGGTAGAGCAGGTCACAGCAGAGGGAGCAGAGTCATCTGGATCAGGTCTTCTTCTGCTCTCTCTCTCTCTCTCTCTCTCTCTGTCTCTCTGTCTCTCTGTCTCTCTCTCTGTCTCTGTCTCTGTCTCTCTGTCTGTCTCTCTGTCTCTCTCTCTGTCTCTGTCTCTCTCTCTGTCTCTCTCTCTGTCTCTCTCTCTCTGTCTCTCTCTCTCTCTCTCTCTCTCTGTCTCTCTGTCTCTCTCTCTGTCTCTCTGTCTCTCTCTGTCTCTCTCTCTGTCTCTCTGTCTCTCTCTGTCTCTCTCTCTCTGTCTCTCTCTCTCTCTCTCTCTCTCTCTCTCTCTCTCTCTCTCTCTCTGTCTCTCTCTCTCTCTGTCTCTCTGTCTCTCTCTCTCTCTCTCTCTCTCTGTCTCTCTCTCTCTTTGACTGGATGTTGTGACTGGATGTGAGCCTCTGAGTCCATGGAGGAAGTGTGTGGTCCTCTGTCTGTGTCCTGATGGAGACAGATGTGTGTGTGTGTGCAGCGTAGAGGCCTACCTGGGAGGAGACCATGGGACAGATGACGTGTCCCATGGGAACTGGGGATGTCCTCCAGGAGCAGCAGGAAGCCAGGGAGTGGAACATCTGGACCTGGATGAAACGTCACATGTGGCTCGTTGCCTAGTTACATGTTTGTTTGTATTGAGGTGATTTTGTACTGGAGCGCTGGATCAGAGGTCAAACCTGATCGATTGATGACAGAACTTCCTGTCAGCACAGCGTGTTCATCCAAAGATCACATCCTCTCTGATTCCAAGGTTGCACACTGTAAACGTATTTGTCTCCGTCTCTGCCCGGCGTCTCCAGCTGGGACCTGAATGTCTCTAGCAGACGCTCTGTGTCTCACCGCCGCTCTGACCAAACAAAGAAAGGTTTCTTCTTCCAGCACAGCAGCTAAACACTCACTCATCTGAGCCCTCTGAGGTCGCTGCGATTGATAACACCTGAGCTCTGCATTCATCTCCAAACCCTCCTCATGAGAGCACTCTGGTGTTTCAGGGAACAAATGTGTGTGTGAGGCGCCACCGGGAGACATTTTGTGGTTTCTCTTATTGTGTTTCTGTGCGCTGGTGAGAAAATCTGACATCTCTTAAATCCATGCCAGCTGCTGAGCGGCGCTGAGCTCCAGAGCTGTAAACAAACAGAAACAGGAAACACGGCCTGACGTCTCTGTGTTCAACTCAAAGCTCTGTCCTGTCAATCACGTCTGAGCTCAGAGTGTGTATCCGTGTTTAAATCATGATGAAGAGCTTCAATGGCTCAGTGTAGCAATGAGGAAGAGTGAAGACCTTCACAGATACAAACAAAAGAGATGAAATGTACAAAACACACACTCTAAGCTGTGTGTAGAGTGTGTGTGTGTGTGTGTGTGTGTGTCTGTGTGTGTGTGGATTTACACAAACTGTGGATGTTTGTCTGTTTTCTTTTTATTCCCTTGCAGATAAACAAGTCTGGTCTCCCTGACGCCAAGTCTCCAATCTACAGGTTTGTGATTCAAGTCTGAGTGTAGTTGCCGTGACGATGCTGTTAAGTACACTTTTATCATCACATACGTGTGACCTCATCTATGCTGCTGTAATTCAGTTGTAATTCCAATGTTTGAGTTTGTGCAGCTGTGATGATCTGCACACACACACACACACACACACACACACACACACACACACACACAGCAGAACAGAGGGGTCATCAGGGGTGGGGGGGGGCATTGGGGGCGGCAGTAGCTCAGTCCGCTGGGTCGACAGCTGGGAAGCGGCGGGTCGCTGCATCGAGTCCCCTGTGTGGACCAAGTAAGCAGACTGGTAGCTGGTGAGTTGCCAGTTTGCCTCCAGAGCACTGCTGAGGTGCACATGAGCAAGGCACTGAACCCCCAACTGCTCCATGAGCGCTGAAAAAAGGCTGCCCAGCAAGACAAATTTCAATTGCATGTAATTTGTGCGTGAATTGCATGCAACATGATAAATAAACTATCTCTTAAATCTTAAATCAGTCTGTTTGCTATAAAGACTCAGATAAGCTCAGAGGAGTCAGAGTCCCTCTTGTTCTTCAGAGGACTCAAGCAGTCTGCTGACCTTTGCTCCACATCAGATATGGATGTTTGCTTGTAATCAGATTAGAGTGATGTCACTGTTCTGTGGTCTCTGCTGCTGATGGACCAGAACCAAACCAGAGACATTCCTGTGTGCGGCGCTCCGGTCCGACGTGGGCCGAGGTTTTTAAGTTCACGCTGTTCTGCAAAATACTGAAGGTAATGGAGCTCACCACAGGAAGTGCTCCAGTCTCTGTGTAGAGCCTCACACACACATCACACACACATCACACTGCCTCAGACCAGATGAAGATGGTCTGATGAAGACGGGAGGAGACGCTCCGGGCTCGCTGCTCTGTGCGCGCCCCTCTGTGCTGGCAGATGTTTACCTTCATGTCTGTAAGGAGCAAAGCTGCTGGACACGCATGTAGAAAAGCATCCAGCTGATCTGATCAGACGCTGTTATGTTTATTAAGTCTCATGTTTCTCAGGGAAACTAAGTTTGAACTCTGTCACTGTCGTCAGGATAGAGCTCCATGACAACATACAGAGGGTTCAGGGTCAAAGGTCAGAGGTCAACATGTTGGTATCTTACTAAACTTACAGCTTCATGTAGAGGAGCGTGTGTGTCCTGATGAACCCAGAGCATCAGGCCGCTCTGGTGTTGGATGGTGTTCACCCCTCTGTCGGCGCTCTGAGCCCTCAGAAGCTTCAGGCTGGTATTTAACAACACTTCAGCTCTGTCTCATATAAACCAGGCTGAGTCCTCTCAGCTGAGTCAGAGCTTCTTTAAACATCACAGAGGCTCTCAGCAGACGCTCCATCGCTCATATTCTCTGTTTACATTTTACATTCAGTCACATTTGGCCGCTTCACGTCAGGTCAAAGGTCACCAACAGCTCCCTCTGCTCCACAGACTGGATCAGGCTGAGGCTGTGTGCCCACCTGCACTCTGACAGGGCTGTGATTGGTCCGTCCAGGTGATGCTGTGCTGTCAGCGCCCTCTGGAGGAGGACAGTGCAGTGCAGCTCCTTACGTTTCCCCTCAGGCTGCACTCAGAGTCTATGTCCTTATTGAGACTTGAAGCTGAACACCGGCCGCTCTGGGAAACAGCATGTAGCATCAATCAGCTGAGTCACTGCCTTGAAGGTGGTATGATGTATGTAGAAGAATGATCTCAGTTTGAAAGTGCATGTCTGCATCCTGGATGACTGATTTAGTGACTGGCTGCTCTGTAAACATCAGGAGACGTTGCCTCCTCTTCCTCAGACGTGTTTCTCATAAACTGTCTCACTCACTGGCCGGTAACAGATCCCAGGGTTCAGCTGATGGAAGCAAAGGTTCACTGCTTCCTGTCTTTAGCACAGTATTGGTTTGAAATAAAGAATATTGATTCTGTGTGTTTGTGCTTCTGTTGGCTGCTGAGGAAGAGGAGGAGCAAACATGAGAGGATTCCTGCTCTCTCACCGTGCTTTACAAGTGGGAAAGGTCAGAAGAGGTCAGAGTGGCGGCCAGTCAGGTCAGCTGATGATGATGAAAGCAGAGCTGTGATTTGTTTGTTGGTTTGGGTTGAGAGTAAAAACTCTGTTAGATTCCTCAGGTGGACAAACGTTGCTCTCTCTAGAGCTTCTGCTGCCGCTTCACATGGCAGAGCCACTTTGTGTCACGACGCCCAGCTAGCTACACACTAGCATAACATCTCCAGCTATCCAGCATCTCTAGCTAACCTAACTTATTGCACTTCTACTCTAGCTCTAGTTATGCTCTTAGCTGTTGGTTTGGGAAGGAAATGCACTTACGATTTCTTGTGACCTGGAGTTCTTTTGCCTACCTATGTTGAACACACTTATTGGAAGTCGCTTTGGATAAAAGCGTCTGCTAATCGACCGTAATGTAATGTAATGTAATGTAATGTAGCAAGTAGCTTTGACTCTGCTGCTATTGTTTACGTAGCCGTTGCTATGCTAGCACAGGGTAACAACAATGGGACTGTTTCTCTCAGGGAAGCTTGTCAGTCACATTAATGCACAACAAGAAGTCTTTGATAAGAAGCTGGGGGTCAAACAGAAGCTGGAGGTCAAACGGGAAGCTGGAGGTCAAACAGAGTCATGAGACAGAATCAGATCAATAACATGGAGAAAACAAACTTTAAGTTTGGCATGATGAACATTTTTTCTAACTACAGACACTTGTTTCCATAGAAACCCTTCATCCCCTCTAAGAGTGTGCAAGTGAGCAACACTGTAGAGGTCAGAGGTCAGACAGCACATGGAGAAGCTGTTTGATGACATCACAGCCGAGGCACAGGAACATAAACTGTGAAAGGCTGCTCCTGATTGGCTGACAGAGATCGAGGAATGTTCCGCAGTGCAGGTTCAACGCCAGTTACTATGGTTACCGGGGTAGAAACTAATGAGCTAAACAGCCCAGCAGGAGGAGGAAGAGGAGAGGAGCTGATGAAGGATCATCAACACTTTCTCTCTCAGTTAAGCTCATGGCTGTGAGTGTGACACAAATGGGGAGCATGCCTATGTTCCCTCAGCTCTATGTTCCCTCAGCCCTATGTTCCCTCAGCCCTATGTTCCCTCAGCCCTATGTTCCCTCAGCCCTATGTTCCCTCAGCCCTATGTTCCCACAGCCCTATGTTCCCTAACCCTAACCCTAACCCTAACCCTAACCCTTAGAAATGAGGGAACATAGGGCTTAATTTTGAAAACAATCTTAGAAATGAGGGACCATAGGGCTGTGGGACCATAGGGGTTTGGGAACATAGGGCTGACCCCCACAGATGAGCTCAGTCAGAGTAGCTTGTAGCTTGTAGCTCAGATACAACTGAACTACATCAGGCTCCTCCTCCTCTACCACGACTCCTCTGTGTTCTGGCAGAATAAACTTTTTCCGGTCACTTTTTATGATGCAGTGATCTGCAGTGATTTACTTTATTGATCTTTCCTTCAGCATTCCTGAGGGAAGGGAGATCAAACAAACAGCAACAGGTTCAGGAGAGCACAGGCTCCGCCCCCGACCCTGCTGATGTGACCCTGAGCAACGCACTCCAGCCCCACCCCCCAGCTTCAGGCCCTGACCCCTGACCTTTGACCTCTCTACCTCGCCATGAAAGCAGGAGGAAAAAGTTCACCCCAGAGCATCAGAGTGTGTGTGTGTATGTGTGTGTGTGTGTGTGTGAGGCCTTGTTCTGGCCTTGATCTCTGTGCTGATGTCTTCTAGTCTGTAAACAGCTCAGATCAGACAGACCGAAAATTGGGATTATTAGATCTTTATAGTATTTGTACTCTGTTGGTGAGGACTGGAGAAATGCAGACAGAACCACAGCTCCACAGCACCACAGAACCACAGAACCACAGAACCACAGCACCACAGAACCACAGCACCACAGCACCACAGAACCACAGAACCACAGCACCATAGAACCACAGAACCACAGCACCACAGTAGTGAGCAGCTTGTTGGACCCTGAGGCCGAAGCTGAAGTGTGTGTGTAAATGAGTGAATATAAAAGAAAGCAGACGGCGTAATGATGCAGTAATTATCCAGGAAATTCCTGTTTGGATCTGAGAGAGGGACAGTAAAACACACAGCAGGTAAACAGGAAGTGTGTGTGTGATGTACAGTATGTTTCCATCCTGTCAGGTCTATAGGAGGACGCTGGGTTCTTATAGATGAGCCACGTCTGCACTTCATCTTTACAACACACACACACACACACACACACACACACATTCACAAACCAGCAGGTAAAGAAACAGTCAGGGTATTTAAGTAGCTACTTCAAATCAGGATTAAGATTTCTCTCCTTTGTGTGTGTGTGTGTGTGTATCTGTTTGTCTGTCTGTCTGTCTGTGCATGTGTGTGTGTGTGTCTGTGTGCCTGTGCGAGTGTGTGTGTGCGTGTGTGTAGCAGCAGATGGTTGAAGCACAAAGTGCAGCTTTGTGTGCAGGATGATTCAGGTTACCAGCAGATGTGCTCAGAGGTCAGAGGTCCGATGCAGAAAGGAAAGAGCAGGTTTGACACTCAGTCATGTCAGGCTGTCAAGAGGACACACACATGCACAGTGCGCACACACACACACACACACACACACACACACACACACACACGCACACACACACACGCACACACACACACACACACACACACACACTTCTATATTGGATATATGTGAAACAGCGCCCTCTGCTGGTGAACAGAATGAAGTTAACTCCATCCCTTTATTCAAATACATTAGAAATGAAGATAACAATGTGTAAATGTGGTTTTAGAGCTTTAAGACACAGATGTTCATGTGTTTGGATCAGGAGAGAGGACACAAGGATGTAAGGAAGATAGGAAAAGGGGAAAGGGAGATGAGGGAGGAAAGAAAGGACGAAACTATAAAAAAGAAAGAAACAAAGAGAGAGGAGAGTAAACAGATTGGTTTATTGTCTGTATTGATCTATTGATGGGGGCGGAGCTACAGTAATGGAAAAACAAGTTGCTCATGATACCTGATCACTGTGACTCCGCCCCCTTTCCTACCTGAGCAACAGCTATCAGTTACTGCTGCATTCAGGGACTCCACAACCCCCGGCACTGAGTTCATCCCTCATGACACACTGTGTTACACATATGGGTCGATTGAGAGCCTGACACATTTGTGAGGACGAGGAATATTCCAGCTGAGAGATTTGGACACTCACACACGAGACCCCCATACTCAGACTCAGCCAGGCTGGGATGACATCATTCACCTGTGAGGGGTCAGCCTGACACACACAGGCACTTATAACCTCCTTTAACTGTCCAGGACAAACATGAATCTACGAAAATGAATCCACTGAAAAGTCACATAAGGTTATTCAAACCAACTTGGGATTCACACAATTGCAACAGCACCTGAAGGCATCATCCCTGTGCTCCTTAGACTTTCGTGCCAGCAGAGAGGATCTATGAGTGAGAGGAGCCACTCATCCACTGCACTAAAGGATCAATCTGGTACAAGAGCAAAGCTAAATGGTGACTGAAAGGCTGTGTTTGTTTTTCTTTGCAGGAAGGCATCCATGAAGACAAACGTCTAGGTCCTGAGCTGCACTGAGAGCTGTGTTAGGTCCTTCTCTTCCTTTTGTTACATGTTGATGTCATCATGTAACACGTGAATCTACCGTCTGCAGGTGAGACACGTCCACCAAGTACAAGACCACTGAGCTCCTGTTTGGCCCCTGAGCTCCTGTTTGACCCTTGAGCTCCTGTTTGGCTCCTGAGCTCCTGTTTGACCCCTGAGCTCCTGTTTGACCCCTGAGCTCCTGTTTGGCCCTTGAGCTCCTGTTTGACCCCTGGGCTCCTGTTTGACCCCTGAGCTCCTGTTTGACCCCTGAGCTCCTGTTTGACCCCCAAGCTCCTGTTTGACCCCTGAGCTCCTGTTTGACCCCTGAGGCACATGGCTAATCAGAACAGAGCAGGCAGACAGGGGCTCTTTAAGAGATAGTAACTACTGTTTTCACTCTGTGTACACAGCGGTGCTGCAGAAGGGAAGTCAATCAAGTTGTTTTTTGGACAAATGCATTCTGCATGAAGGCTAACTCAGATGATAACGTTTACACACCAATACACTGATTCATGATCACATCATCTGTTACTCAAAGTGAGCTTATTATCAATTTCATTTGCATTAGGATGTAAACAGATGTTGTAAAACTCTGTTGCCTTCAGAAAGTCGGTTGTGAACGTTGAGGCAGAGTGAGCCCTCTTCATCTTCTCTTCCATCTGTGCTGTGATCTGAGCCGCATATGGGAGGCAAAGAGGCTGAGCCTGAGCCAGAGGAGCAACCAGGAACCTGCAAGAGGAGAACAAACAGTATAAGCTGAGGACAAATAGAACCTCCGGCTGCACCTACAGACTCTTCCTCCCTCACACTGACTCTTCCTCACACAGCCGTTTGCTCAAGACCTCTGGCACATTGAAGCCATTTTGTTTTTGGCAGAATCATCACTAAAACCTAAAGCCAGGCGTCCTCAGCAGGTACACCTACAGGTTTGTCCAAGGAGGAGTTTCAGTGACGAAGGAGAGGACGAAAGAAGTAGGAGGAGGGGAGCCACAGAGCGAAACAGGAAGAGAGAGAGAGAGAGAGAGAGAGAGAGAGAGAGAGAGAGAGTTAGAGACAGAGAGAGAGAGAGCCAGAGAGAGAGAGAGACAGAGCGAGAGAGATGCTGATGTAAAAAGAACTGCAGCTGTTCAGTTTTTTTTTCCTTTTTTCATTTCCCTTCTTATTTGACTGATTGTTTGAGGGTTGGGGCAGCGGAGATGCCCGTCCAGATCCCAGACGACACGGACTTCTGTTCTTTCAAAGACCAATGTCTGAGTTCAGATGGATGGATCAGCAAATACAGCAAAGGAGGAGTGACTGTGTGGTGCAGAGAAGAGGACAGCAACAGCATCCAGAAGCTCAAGGTGACTGACACTCTACATCACATTCACATGCTAGGACTACAGATGAGGGGAGGCATAGAACCACTTTACAATGAGCTGGGTAAGGAAATGTTCACTGAGGGTCCACCAGGAAGTTCTAAAGGCGAGTGAATAGGTTATAGTCATCTCCGAGGGGGGTTGGGGGGGGGATCCTAGAGGGTCCAGAGAAGGTTCTAAAGGTCCTAGGAAATGCATCAGGGGTTATTGAGGAGACTCTAGAGGGCCCTGGAGAGCCTTGAAGCTTTAAAGAGGCTCTGTAGGTGCGGGAGAACGGTTTGGGGCATGCAAGAAGCCTGTAGAGATCAGTTAGGAGCTCTAGAAGTACTTTTAGAGCTAGAGAGGAAGTTTGTTGGGTACTTCAGGAGGCTGGAGATGTCCTATAGGAAGTTCTAGGGGTCAGTGAGATGGCTCTTTGATGGTTCTTTAAGAGCTTCTTCATAAAGGTGGAGCAGATGCTGGAGGTTCAGGTCTCCTGGTCAGTTCTCTGAAAAGGTCCTGAGGGTCTTTCAGAAGCTCTAGATGTCGTTTAGTTGTTTACAATGTTCTTTTGGTCAACGAGAAGCTGGTGAGGGCCTAGAGGAGGCTCAAGGGGTCAAGGGGTCAAGGGGTCGCTGAAATGGCTCCAGTGGTTCTAGAATATTAGTTGGAAAACAAATTAAAAAGTTCAGAGGATAAAATCAATCATTTTGGAAAAGAGGTTGAAATGTTTCGTACCAGTTAAGAAAAAAAAAAATCTAAAGTAACAATTTTTTGATGAAAATGAAAAGAGATCAAATGTGATGTGAGCTGAAAGACAGGAAGTGTTTGTGAGGAGGACAGAGGAGTCAAGCTGTCCCTTTGTCTCTCTGGGCTCCATGA
>NW_027467144.1:15000-32500 GCF_046128005.1 Genypterus blacodes | reverse complement strand
ACGAGCCCACCTGCTGCACGCTGTACTACCTGACCCAGGTGGACCCCAGAGGTGAGCCGGCTGACTTCCTGTCACGTTCCTGGTTGTGCACATTTCCTATTTACAGAGTTGATATGTTTCTTCTTCTGTCCACAGGCTCTTTACCCAAGTGGGTTGTGAATCGGGCCTCCCAGTTTGTAGCTCCTAAGGTAAAGTGGCCCGTCTGTGCGTCGGCTCTTCTGTTCCTCCCTAAGGGGGCCGGAGTCCAGAGTCCAGAGTCCAGAGTCCAGAGCCCAGAGTCCGGGGGGTTTGGGGGTTTCGGGCTGTTACTTCAGTAACTTCTTTTTCTATCAGACAAAGGTTTTAATCTGTCCTCGTCTTCCTCCAGGCCATGAGGAAGATCTATAAGGCCTGTCTGAAGTATCCAGAGTGGAAGAAGAAGCACAATCCCAACCTGAAGCCCTGGATGTTCCCGGAGCAGAACACGCTGCCGTGCACCAACGTGGCCGAGCTGACGGTGCAGAGGGCCGACTCCCTGGAGAACATCGACGAGAGCGGCCTGAGCGAGGAGAAGGTGGACGAGAGCGGCCTGGGCGAGGAGAAGGCCAACAACAGCGACGAAGAGGAGAACTAAGCACAGGGACTGAACCGGTCCAGACCTGTTCATCTGTCAGAACTGAACCAAACACAGCGTGAACACAGACACAAACCTAACCTGCTAAACTCCACCTGACTCTGATCAGCTGATTCATCTGGGACCTCAAAGCAGTTTGAGAACTTAACAACAAAACACTATCAAAAGAGAAACTTCATCAATCAGGAGCTTTATTGATCCGGTCACTGATCTGATGTCTCTCAGCTGTTTGGTTCAGTTCTGCCGTTTGTGCCGAGGCGTGATCACGTGAACAGAATGAACATCTACATGCTAACAGCTGTTTAGATCCACCCACCTGCCGTCTGTTCCACTTCAGCTGATTCTTCTTTGTGTTCATGAGAAGCTTTGAGTATTTCTAGGTAAACAGAGTGTTCATGTATAAAACAGGTGGACTTCTTACTTTAACTCTCACAGTCACATTAACTTAACGTTTGTTCATTTATATATTAAGTAAGTTTATTCAGAGGGGGAGTGTGACTGCTTGTGAATCTGCACCGCCCTCTGGTGGGAAAACGAGTTTACTGCATGCTGAGCTGCACGAAACAGAGTCTGGGTTGGATTCACTCAGAGAGCAGAGGAACATGAGCCACTGTGGCCCAGCAGCAGGGGGGGCTGGGTGTGAATCCCACTCAGGTCCTGGCTCCGGGGTCTCCCTTCTTGTTCTCAGGACTGTGTGACAGTATTTGTGGTGTCCACATGTGGGATCCTGCACCTGACACATCTGGCTAGAAAGTGTAAAGACTCCTGCCTCTGCCCCCACTCCACTGAGTCTCCTGCTCCCTGCTGCTCCTTTATTTAGTCCATGCATGAGTCCTCCTCATGTTCTTCTGCCTCTGTGAGTCAAACCGACCAGGTTCCAGGATCCAGGATCCAGGATCCAGGATCCAGGATCCAGGATGCAGTGAAGGTTTCTGCACTGAGGACCTGAAGGTCTCAGTCTAGTTGAGTTCTCTGCCATGATAAAGGGCTTTCATGAACCTGTAGAAGGTTCATTCATTGCAGCTGCATGACTAAAACCAGCATGAGCCCTGGAGAAACAGCTGGGGGGTCAAACAAAAACCTCCTCAGGTTCCCTGTGCAGCTCCATCTGAAACTTTCTCTATTTCTAAAGGAAACTTTGAATGCTTCCTGCTGCTCCTCTCTGAGATGAATCTGAACTCCAGTATGACTTGTAAGTGGAAACACTGCAGTAGTTTTGTGCGTCGGTCCGTTGGGTTGTTGGAGTGCGTGGTGCTGCAGAACAATGGACCGGGTCATTCTGTTAGGAAGTGGATTTCCATACGCACAAAGACAAAAGGGCCTTTTGTTGTGGGAGAGAGAGGAGAGCAGCCGAGAGCCTGCAGAGGAGAGCAGGCGGCTCTGCTGCTCTCTGGCTGCTCCACATTGTTCTTGTAAAGATGAAAGATTCTCAATAAAGTGCTTATTTTTCTGTCACTGCTTTCTGTGCCACTGATTTCCACCACAGTGACAGGAAGCCTCAACGTGACGGCGTCCTGAGCGGCCTGAGCCTCAGCTCGCCGCAGGACGCCGGGCTCTCAGGCTGGAGGCTCAGGACTGACAGGGGAGGATCATGGCCCAGGGAACATGGTCCTGGGTTTAGAGGGTCTGGATCATAAAGCTACTAAAGTTGTTGAAAGTTATTTTTAGGACATAGACGACCACTCAGACTGCTGCTGCTGTGGTAACACCAGGTCACCACTAGATGGCAGCAGAGGTACAGCAGCCTTCAAACCCAAACGATCCCTACAGGATCTGAACCAGGAGGGGCCATGCAGACCAGCTCAGACATAAACTGAGAGAAAGAGATCAATCAAGCTACAATGGGAAGAGATTGGAGGTAAATGTAAACATGTAAACATTACTTTAGCTGCTACATGTTTCACTGCAGCTGCTTATGAACCAAACTGATGACATCATTTCTTGAGGCTATAAGCTGGAGTCTTCCTGCTGAACACTGAGAATCAGAGGTTGATGGATCCGTGGAGTGCTCCTCCTCGCTCCACAGGACATTTTAAGGAGCACTTCCTCCCCCTGGCTGCTGAGGTTGTTTTTTTGAGCAGTGATAAGGAAAAGTTTATGTGCGACTGCATCCTACTTTCGTGCTTCAGAAATGCAGCTGGCCTCTGAATCCTCTCTACAGCGTATTGTCTCAGGCGCTTCCTGTTTCCTGTCTGCAGAGCTCTGATTGTTGTTTGGCCAGCGAGGGAGGAAACTCCACCGTCCTCCCGCTTCTCACACGAGGCCTGGAAGGCTCCGGCCCCGGCCGGCGGACAGGACGCAGTGTGAACCCATCACTTCCTCACTCCTGTGCTGAGGCCGAGCCCACGCAGACGCCATGTCGGAGCTGCTGAGCCTGAGCAGCGACGCTCACAGTTCAGCTCTCAGCTTCAGACCACACAAACAGACTGAGGACTCACTGTGGAAAACACAGAATACAACACAACAAGCACCTGGCAACCACCCAGCAACACCACAGGGCCAAATGCATCACAACTGTAAAGTCGTACAAACAAAACTGAGCGTTACAAGAACACGAGAGAAGAGACGACACAACACAACACAACACAACACAACACAACACAACACAACACAACACAACACAACACAACACCATGAGGGAAAACAAGCATTTGAGTTATATCACATGAAATTAGACACTAAACTAAAAGATAAGTCATGATAAGATGAGATGAAGTAGAAGACAAGATGACATCATGTGATACAGTCAAAGTGATAAGATAAGAAAAGAACAAACACAAACATTTCATGAGATCTGATGCCATGAAAACGGTCTCATACCACAGACAAGATGAGCTGAGATATGATTCAACCTAATGTGCAATTTAACAGCTATAAAGTGACAGGAAGTAGCAATAGTCGTTAGCATTTTCAGCTTTTATTTTGTAGGTCCAGGCGGAAGCAGCAGCGTGTGGGTCGCTTCGTGTGCTTTGACGCTCGGGCAGCGCGCAGCAGAGCAGAGAGGAGCGGAGCAGAGCGGAGCTTCAGCACCCAGCGCTCCCAGTCTGGACTCACACACGCAACCGGAGAACCAGAAACCTGCGAAGGTCAGAAAAGTTTGTGACTTTATCGATCTGTGACACACACACACACACACACACACACACACACACACACACACACACACACACACACACACACACACACACACACACACAGGTGGTTTCCTTCGCAGCAGCGGTGTTCTGAAGCTGTGTGTGTCTGCAGCTTGATCTTTCCTGTCTCATCCTGACTCCTGTGCTGTCTGAGTGTCTCCATGTTAGAGGCTGAGGATGAATCAGTGCTTCATCCTCCTGTGAGGCTCTAAGTCTCTGCTTCTTCACTTCTTCAGGCCGTTGTGCTGCTAAGAAGCGGCCAAGTCTTCATTCTTCTTTCTTTCCTTTATATGGAACTCTGTCCTTCCCTCCGCTGAGCTCTGTGATCTCTCTCTCTCTCTCTCTCTCTCTCTCTCTCTCTCTCTCGCTCTCTCTCTCTCTCTCTCTCTCTCTCTCTCTCTCTCTCTCTCTGTTCCACTCTGGGCTCTTCTGCTTGGACTGGATCATTTTCCTGTCCCAGTCTTTGTACTGACAGGCTTCAGTTAAGAGTTCAGTCACTGTGGAGTTTGTGCTGCTGGAGACTTTTTTGCGCGCAAACGCAGCAGAAAAAGAAAAGAATCTTTCATGTGACGCCTCTAAAGGCTGAGCGCTGATGAATGCAGGGAACATGAATAATTCAGTGGCTTCAGCCGTTACACAGGAAGAAGAGGATTTTCTCACGATTTCAATGTTTTTATCAGGTTGCTGAGGCGAGTGAAGTGTGTGTGTGTGTGTGTGTGTGTGTGTGTGTGCTTGTGTGTGCTTGTGTGTGTGTGTGTGTGTGTCTGTGTGTGTGTGTGTGTGTGCGGGCTTGTGTGTGCGTTTTAGGCCTAAGTTCCTTTATTGTTGACTGGAGATTGTGGCACACACACACACACACACACACACACACACACACACACACACACACACACACACACAGCAGTGTTTACAGCGTTGCAGGATGTTTTTCATGTTCTCATTAGTCAAACAGCATGTGAGGCCTCCAGATGATGATGATGATGATGATGATGATGAAGGCCTCATGGTGTCAGATATTCTAGGATCAAGAATGTTATCACATTTTTAACGTGGTGTAAAAACTCCAGGAGCGTTGTAGACTGATATGATGGAGGCACAGTTTGAGCTGGTGGTATCTTGGTCTGACCCTGTGGTGGTTCTGCTGATGATCTGACTGAGTGAGTCAGTGTGTTTGGTGAGCACACACACACACACACACACACACACACACACACACACACACACACACACACAACTCCGTGTAAAGGGGAAGCAACGTTTCCTTCTTCACTTTAAAACAACAGACGTGATGTCATAGATGATGTCAGTCAGCAGAGAAGACGAAGCTCTCAGGAAAACATTTGAGAAGTTAGATGAAAGAATGAACTGCACCTACGTAGCCAGACCAGACTAGACCAGGCCAGACCAGACTGTAGTGTTCTAGTTCAGGATATCAAGGAAAGTTCCTCTTCTTCACCTGGACTTGATGGTGAAGACTTGAAGACGTTTCTCCTCTTCAGCTCTCCTCAGAGGTGAAACGTCTTGAAGTCTTCTCCAGCAGGTCCAGTCGCTCCTTAGGAACTTTCCTTGGACCCCAGGACCTGGATGAGTGTAGAACCTTCACAGAGGAACAGAAAGTGTGTGGGGAACTTTGTGCTGCCTTAGACTTGGACTTGATTCTAGCATGAGTGTGTGAAGCAGACAGAGTGCATGCTGGGACACGGGGACACCACAGGCCTGGTTTACTGAACCGGACCGGACTGATGGTGGATCATTGACCGGTGGAGTCTCTGTGCTGATGAAGAGCTCAGCCTCCACCTTCATCACCTAGAGTTTGGTCTTCACTCTGTGTCTTCATCATCCTCACTTAGCCCAGAGTAATGAGTCAGTCAGCTGGACACACACACACACACACACACACACACACCCACACACACACACACACACACACACACACACACACACACACTTCCTGTGTCCCTGGAAGTGTGTGTCCCTCCCTCCCTGTCCTGTGTACGCTGCCACTTCTTCTCCTTGACGACAACAGGAAGTCAGACCAACATGGCTTCCTCCTGAGTTACTCCCTCAGATAAACGCTGAGGTGCCGTCGCTCTTATGTAATCCACGCCGCGCCGCTCTGTTTATTGTTGGAAGCTTTTTATTTCTCCCCACAATGCATCAGGGTTGTGCTGGCTCTGTGGGTTTCAGCCCTTCTCCTTCTCCTTCTCCTTCTTCTTCTCCTTCTCTTACTCTTACTCTTTCTCCTTCTCCTTCTCCTTCTCCTTCTCCTTCTCCTTCTTCTTCTCCTTCTCCTTCTCCGTCTCTTTCTCTTTCTCCTTCTTCTCCTTCTCCTTCTCCTTCTCCTTCTCCTTCTCCTTCTTCTTCTCTGCACGTTCTACTTCTACCAGCGGTCGTCACATATGTCATCATATTTCTACCGACCTGCTGCTGTCTGTCATACTGTCGCCATAGGAACGAGCGACTTCTAGCAGTCGGAGCCAAACGATGTGAACGTGGCGTTCAGCACGCAAACTTTGATCTGGACCAGAAGTAAATGTTTGTTTCCCATCCTCAACCAGAGTTATCCTCAAAGGTCGGGAGAATAAAGTAGAAGAATCCACCTGCAGCTGAAGTTGTTGCTTTCCGCTCGTGCCCATAATGAGCATCATCATCATCATCATCATCATCATCTTCTTCATTTCTTTCCACTCTCACCAGTAATTACTTGCGCCACACACACACACACACACTTGTTTGTGTGTGTGAGGACACAGTGGGTGTGACACAGACACAGCGTCTTTCAGTCAGAAGGCTTCAAATCAGAGCCCCGCCAGACTGAATGAACTGAGCTGAATTGAAGCCGTCGCAGATGAAGACTCACTGGCTGCTGCTCACTCTGTGACCTTTGACCTGCAGAGATCCTCACATTTACATATATACATTATCAGAATCTGTAAGGCAGAGTGGTCCAGATTCCAAATGGAACCAGAATCCCTGGGTAGCTGTCCTGTGCTGTGATTGGCCGACGCCCATGGTCACATGTTGATTTAAACCCAAACCTCCATCACCTCCACGTGAGGACGCACGGTGCTGAGACACACAAAGCTTTGCAATCTCAGTCTAAAGCAGCAGGCGAGTCTGTGGTGGGATCGGGACTGACGCCCCCTGCTGGGAGCAGCTGTCCATCAAACAGTGACGGCGCTCCAGCATCAAGCAGACCCCTGGATCAGGTTCATGTAGAGACCCAGCTGTACCGTGCAGAGGGAGGGTTGAGTACTGCAGCGCCTCCTACAGGCTGCTGTTACTGCACATTCATGCAGCAGCACACAGGCTGATGCTGATGTGTGTGTGTGTGTGTGTGTGTGTGTGTGTGATAGACTGATGTCAGCTGATAACACCCAGCTGCTATTGTGTCAGTCGGAAAAATAGGAAACAGAAAGCAAACAATAAACAATAAACAAAGCAGCAGCTGATTTTCCTGCGGCACGTGAAGGCATCACTGTAACATGTCAGCTCATACTGACACGTGACATTTGGAGACTTATCATATCTACTATTAACACCATATAAACTGCTCAGATTAGCCATCCACTCTGCTAATCCCTGTTTCCCAGTGTTCCCGGCGTTCCCAGTGTTCCCAGTGTTCCCAGTATGTCCCTGTGTGGTTCCAGTCACAGCACGGGAACAATAAACCCACTGTGTCCCACAATAGAGCCTCACTGTTATTTATACAGCAGGCCTGCCTCCCTCGCTCGCCCCTCGCTCACTCCGCCTCCCTCGCTCACTTTCTCTCTTCGATTCTCTGAAAACATGAAAACACGCCAAACGCTGCAGATACAAAGCTTCTACCCTGCAGCTGCATGAAAGAGACACACAACACATGTAGGTGTGAGGTGTGTGTGTGTCAGTGTGTAGAGGTTCTTCTTCTCTCCAGGTCTGTACGTCTCTCATGGAGCCTCATGATCCATGTTGACGCCCTGCATGTTGTCTGCCTCCTCTCAGCTCCTATAGACGTCCCTGAGTGACTATAGAGGCTTTAAAGCTCTCCATGATGGATCAGAACATCCAGTCTCTTGTTACCGTGAGCGACACTGCAGCCTGATTACACTGAGCTAAGACCAAAGTCTCTGTCCTGTTTCAGTTCACACCCTGCTGCTTCCTCTGCACCTCCCTGTTCTCCCTGAACACCACACACACCCTTTCCTCCTTCAGCTCCCTCATCAGCTGACCACCAGAAACTTTGACCTGAACTTCAGCCTGGAGGTAGAAATACTTTACTGAGCTCCAGTCAGTATCTCATATAATACCTGCTGTGTCATAAATGTGGAACCTTCTCAGTGTAGATGGTTCAGTCCCTCAGTCAGATGGTTCAGTCCCTCAGTAAGATGGTTCAGTCCCTCAGTCAGATGGTTCAGTCCCTCAGTCAGATGGTTCAGTCCCTCAGTCAGATGGTTCAGTCCCTCAGTCAGATGGTTCAGTCCCTCAGTTAGATGGTTCAGTCCCTCAGATGGTTCAGTCCCTCAGTCAGATGGTTCAGTCCCTCAGTCAGATGGTTCAGTCCCTCAGTCAGATGGTTCAGTCCCTCAGTAAGATGGTTCAGTCCCTCAGTCAGATGGTTCAGTCCCTCAGTCAGATGGTTCAGTCCCTCAGTCAGATGGTTCAGTCCCTCAGTCAGATGGTTCAGTCCCTCAGTTAGATGGTTCAGTCCCTCAGTAAGATGGTTCAGTCCCTCAGTCAGATGGTTCAGTCCCTCAGATGGTTCAGTCCCTCAGATGGTTCAGTCCCTCAGTCAGATGGTTCTGAGGAGGAGCTTGATGCTCTGTTGGGTCCAGGGTCCAGTCAGGCTGAAGTTTCATCGTGAGAAGAGAAAAGAAAAGGACATAAAGTCAGGACAGAATCAGGAAACCTGGAAGTCCTTTGAATCATCTGTTTGTTTCTTCTTTCTGTTTCCAGGTAATGGTTTACATGACGACTGTGTTCTTCTCTCAGTCAAACCCTGATGTGGCATCATTGTACAGAGGATCAGCGTGTCTGTGTGTGTGTGTGTGTGTGTGTGTGTGTGTGTGTGTGTGTGTGTGTGTGTGTGTGTGTGTGTGTGTGTGTGTGTGTGTGTGTGTATGGGTGTGTTATGTGTGCAGATTGTCCTACACAGAGAGCAGAACAGACAAAAGTTTGTCATTGTGTTGAAGTGAGTCACACAATGTGACAATAAAGTTCTTCTCCACACATTTAGACAGAGCGACAGAGAGACAGAGCAACAGAGACGCTCTGCTGTACTGCAGATACTCAATTGTCCATCAGCGTCTTGAGTTACGTCTCAAACTGATTGTTTATGGTCCTGCATGTAGGAATGTGACCTTCTGACCCCACACACACACACACACACATACACAGAAGAGGTTTGGAGTGAGGTGTGTGTGTGTGTGTGTGTGTGTCTGTGTGTCCTCCTGCAGTAGGTGGAGGCACAGCTGTATCCTGTCCTCTGTCCCTCACTGACAGAGAGCAGATCCTGATTAGATCTAGACTGTAGATGTGTAGAAGGAAGGGAAGGAGGTCAGAGCAGAAACCATCAATCTGTTTACAGAAGATCAATACCAACATCAAGGCCTGAAGATGTTCCTCCTCTCAGCTGAAAGGCTTCTTCACTTCTCACAGACAGGTGGGGATTGAAGCAGCGACCACCGAGACGGAGCGATGACCTCATGTCCCCACGTAGTTCTGTTAGTGTCTGAAGACGAGGAGAGGAGGAAGAGGGGAAGAGAGAAATGATTGTTTTGGGATCTTGACTGCTTCCTCCTGGACACGTGACTGATGAGGCAGAGACACATCTGGAGAGGGGGCGTGTCTCTGCTCTGTGGAGTTCTTCATCAGAGGAACAGAGGAGCGATGGGATGAAAAGTGTTGGACCATGAGCTGAAGTGTGGAGGAGGAAAAGGTCGACAGGAGGAAGCTGCTGTGACTCACTTCCTCCTCTTCCTTTGGCTTTATGCTGGACGCTGACCTATGGCTGCTGTGTGTGTGTGTGTGTGTGTGTGTGTGTGTGTGTGTGTGTGTGTGTTTGTGTGTGTGTTGAATCATCTGGGATGTTGAGTTGTGGGGATTCAGAGTTATTTTTAGCTTCTTGACTGGTTTTGTTTCCACAGCTTGATGTTGGATGTTTGAGGATCAGGGAACTGAGCTGAGTCTGATCAACACACAACACACAACACACACACACACACACACACAAACACACACATACACACACACACACACACACACACACACACACACACACAAACACACACACACACACACACATCAAACAGCAGTCAGGGAGAGGTATCCGTTAAAATGTTACACATTCCAACCTTTGCAGGAAATCTCCAGATACGCATTCACACACACACACACACACACACACACACACACACACACACACACACATTTCTGTGACAGACCTCCACCCTCAGCTCACACCACGCCTCAGCTGCAGGCACTCCCCATATCCGGTGTGTGTGTGTGTTGTGTGTGTTGTGTGTGGTCTTCTTTGTCTTTTATGTCGACATCTTGAGTGTTGGGAAGCTGTAATCCTTTCTTTAATTAACACACACACACACACACACACACACACACACACACACACACACACACACACACACACGCACACACACACTCTGCTGTTTCTGATATTTTTGTCAAATATATTATGTATCATGTAGAGATGGTGTGTGTGTGTGTGTGTGTGTGTGTGTGTGTGTGTGTGTTCTTCTGGAGAACATCTCTGTTGGGTCACTATGAGCGCTTAGGTGATTGTTTACTTCCCTTCCTCCTCCATTGTGGCGTCCACACTTTAGCTGAAGCGTCTCCCTGCTTCTTCCCGCCCATGCAGCTCTGAGTGCAGAGGTCAGAGGTCGTCTTGTTGCAGACGCTGGGGAACAATCCCGTGGCTGTGCTCTGCTGGGTGACGTCAGCTTTTGTTCTGCTTCTGTGGTTTTAGTTGGCTGCGAGGGGGGTCGTGACCTCTGTGGGGTGAAAGGTCGCAGTGATGCCATCTCTGTCCAGTGACAACAGTGTTTGTGCTGAAGCTGAAGTCTGCAGGCTCTCAGCTGGAATGAGCTCATGAGTCTGACGCCAGCTCCTATTGGCTGCTGGGTGAGAGGGAACCCGAGCCTCATTAACTCCTTCCTGTCAGGAGGCTGAGCAGAGTGACAGCAGGCCAACCAACACAAACACAAAGACACAACAACAACACAACACCTTCATCTGCCACCTTCTCACACAAACAGTCTTTACCTCAGAGCTCTGATGATCAGGGAACGTCCAATCACATTCAATCACTGAGTCCTCTCTCTATCCATCCTGACCCTCACTCTAGTGAGAGAGAGAGAGAGTGTGTGTCTCATGTGTGTGTGTCTCATGTGTGTGTCCTGTGTGTGTGTCTCATGTGTGTGTGTCTCATGTGTGTGTCTCGTGTGTGTGTCTCATGTGTGTGTCTCATGTGTGTGTCTCATGTGTGTGTGTCTCACGTGTGTGTCTCATGTGTGTGTCTCATGTGTGTGTCCTGTGTGTATGTCTCATGTGTGTGTGTCTCATGTTTGTGTGTCTCATGTGTGTGTCTCATGTGTGTGTCCTGTGTGTGTGTCTCATGTGTGTGTGTCTCATGTGTGTGTGTCTCATGTTTGTGTGTCTCATGTGTGTGTCTCATGTGTGTGTCTCATGTGTGTGTCTCATGTGTGTGTGTCTCATGTGTGTGTCTCATGCGTGTGTCATGTGTGTGTGTCTCATGTGTGTGTCTCATGCGTGTGTCTCATGTGTGTGTGTCTCATATGTGTGTTTCTCATGTGTGTGTCTCATGCGTGTGTCTCATGTGTGTGTGTCTCATGTGTGTGTGTCTCATGTGTGTGTCTCATGCGTGTGTCTCATGTGTGTGTGTCTCATATGTGTGTTTCTCATGTGTGTTTCTTATGTGTGTGTCTCATGTGTGTGTCTCATGTGTGTGTGTCTCATGTGTGTGTCTCATGCGTGTGTTTCTCATGTGTGTGTCTCGTGTGTGTCTCATGTGTGTGTCTCATGTGTGTGTCTCATGTGTGTGTCTCATGTGTGTGTGTCTCATGTGTGTGTGTGTCTCATGTGTGTGTGACTCATGCGTGTGTCTCATGTGTGTGTGTCTCATATGTGTGTGTCTCATGTGTGTGTGTCTCATGTGTGTGTCTCATGTGTGTGTCTCTTCCAGATGGAGGCCGGTTGTCCGTCCAGCTGTTAGGTGAGTGATGGCCGTACTTCCTGGACGTGGAGGAGACAAAGTCAGCGTCGTGGCTCATGTTGATCGTTATGGCAGCGCTGGATGGCAGCACAGCGGTTGAGACTCTTCTGGCTGCGATCCATCTGGAGAGGTGAGCTCAGACCCCAGCATGACCTTTGACCTCTGTGTGATGATGATAAACTCGTTCCTCTGTTACATCAGTGTGAAGTCTTCAACCATTTTCCTGTAACTGATTCCAGGTTGTAGGTGTGATCAGCGGGCTGTGATGGCGTTTGGCCTGTAGGTGGCGCTGGAGGAGACTGTTTAACTTCCAGATCAGTGAGCTGCTGTGATTGTTCTTCCTCAGGTACCTGGACACGTTCCGCCTGGCCGGCCTCCTCCGGGCTGCAGACTTCTCTCACCTGGACCACGATGCTCTGGTCAGTCTGGGTGTGACCGCCACAGGACACCGCAAGAGAATCCTGCGCCTGGTCGGTCTCATTCAGAGGACTGAAGGTCAAAGAGCCAATCAGAAGACAGGGGCCGAGCTCCCGTTGGACCGCTGTCATTCCGTGATGGATCTCCCTTCATCAGAACCGGGTCCGACCGCTGCGTCGCCCAATCAGAAGGCGGCGCCTGTCAGCTTTGAGGTATTCAGAAACAGCTCAGCTCCCAACCTCACAGCGATGCTCACACACTCGTGCTGCTCTGAAGCCAACAGCAGGACTGTGGTCAAAGCCGTGGTGAAGCCGGTTCCTAAGCCCAGAACCGTCTTCAACCGGCGCCGAACCGCACCGATCCGTTTCACCTGCTCCACCTCGGACTCTGTGGCGCCGCCGCCGCCCAGGAGGCTTTCACAGGAATCCATCTGTTTCACTATTTTAGAGGGCTTGAACTCAGCAGACGCAGCGAGGCCTAACGACAGGTTGACCTCTGACCTCAAAGAGATGCCAAACCGGAGACCCAGTCTGACGCAGAGGAGGCTGAGACGGAGCTGCTCCTCAGGGTCGGACTCTGGGGGGTTCATGCCTCCTGTTCCCCCCAGACTGAACCGTGGAATCCCGCCCTCCATATTCCCCGGGGCCCCGCTCTCTGCTTCTTCTTCTTCTTCTTCACCTATACATGCAGACAGGAACAAGGCCGCCTCTTCCTCCTCACTGCCTTCTTCTCCTGGAGGTTGTGACAGGCTCTCTGGATCTTCTCCTTCTGGTTCCTCCAGTAGCGGTGGGATGGAGATGGTCTCCAATGAGATCTACTGGGGCACGTTACAGGGCTCTGCTGCCCCCGGTGGAGGGAGGACAAACTGCAGCCACCGCTCCAGCCCTCCACCTCCGCCTGAGAGGAACAGGTGAGTCAGCTGACACATCCTAGAGTTCTGTTCACCAGAGTTACAGTCCGGTCAGGTCACTAGTGTGTGTGTGTGTGTGTGTGTGTGTGTGTGTGTGCAGTGGCAGCACTTTAAGTAACAACTCTTCAGGATCAACCAGAGGTGAGTACAGCTATGATGACATGAGATGATGCCACATTCATGCTGAGTCCATATCTGCATCATGGTGTCACAGAGGTCTCATTACTGAAGCAAGATCACTTCTTCTTCTTCTTCTTCCTCTTCTTCTTCTTCTTCTTCTTCTTCTTCCTCTTCTTCTTCTGTGTGTTGATGTGTTGAAGCCTCCACAGACGACCCTGAGGAGGAGATCAGTCCGTACTGTGAAACCGTCTTCCAAACCAGACGGCACCCACAGCTGTGTGAGGTGAGCCAGTGTTCAAGGTCAAGAGGTCAGATTATAGAGGTCGAGTGTACACAGAGAGGCAGGTTTGGGTTGTTATGGCGACTCAGAGTCCTTTGTTGTCTTGAGATAATGAGAAGGAAACTCCCCCCTGATCCTGCAGAGTGAGAGGAGCATGACAGAGGGACGAGAGAGCAGGAGGGAGGAGGAGGACCGACATGCAGAGGATCATGGGTAACAGAACACAGCAACATCTCCTCTTCATAAAGAACCAGATGGAGGTAGGGCTGTGCAGCTGAGTGTGTGTGTGTGTGTGTGTCCAGGTCCTTGAAGCTGTCCTGGGCCCGCCGTCTGTCCCAGGCTCTGCACGCCGGGGAGTCCCAGGGTTACAGCACTGTGGGTGAGGCTCCGCCCTCTCACCGCTGCCTCTCCCTGCCCACCCACAGCTACGCCCCAGAGCCCGAGGATGACCTCACCATCTCCCCCTACGCCAGCTACACCTCGCTGTCCGAACAGGCCACGCCCATCATCTGCGGCTGGCTGGACAAGCTGTCGCCTCAGGGGTGCGTTTGATTCAAAGAGCTTCTGTCCCTCACGGGTGCGCGGGGTTACAGCTCTAGCAGTGTGAACCAGGCTTTGTCCTCCTGCTCTTCTTCTTCCTGCTGCAGGGGTCAGAGGTCATCACTGACTGTGCTGCTGCGTCTCCTGCTCTCCGCTCCTCCCTGCGTCTCCTCTGTCCTCAGGAGCTGCCCCTGCCATCTCACCTTCTTTCCTACTTCCTCTCCTTTGTCCTCCTCCTCTTCACGCTCCTCTAGGTGTGTTTGCCCCTTTTCCTTCTGTGCTGCTTTGTAAACCCTCTCTCTCTCTCTCTCTCTCTCTCTCTCTCTCTCTCTCTCTCTCTCTCTCTCTCTCTCTCTCTCTCTCTCTTCTCCTCCTCCTCGGCTCTTTGTGTTCTTCATCCTGTTTCACACTGAAGCACCTGAGAGGTTCTGTGGGCTGAGCCTGACAGAGTCCCTCAGGTGTCCACATGAAGCCTCACACAAACCCTGTGACTCTCTCTGGATCTGAACTTTCTCTAACCCTAATGTTGTTTTTGTTTTTCAGGAATTACGTTTTCCAGAAACGCTACGTGAAGTTTGACGGCAAAAACCTGATGTACTTCGGCAGTGAGAAGGTCTGAGAACGTTCTTCTGTCCCGCTCAGATATGATAGAGTGTGTGAGCCTCCAGCTGACATGTAGCTTAGACCTGCTGACCTGCTGAGCTCCTGTAGCTCTGCAGGTCGGTGGTCTTCCTCCAGAGGAAGCAGGAATCTGACTCAAGCAAAGAAACCTTTCCTAACCCTTCCTAAGTGTGGATGGGAGTAGAAACCTGAAGTTCTCCCTTCTTGTTCCAGACTGGATCCTGTTTGCTTCAGACAGATTGAGTTCAGTGAGACGTTTATGTAACAGCCTTCCTGTTTCAGGACCCGTACCCCAAAGGAGTGATCCCATTGGCTGCCATACAGATGACCCGACCGGCCAAGGACAATAAATTTGAAATAGTGACAAGTCACAGGATCTTTGTGTTCCGGACTGATAATGAAGGTAAACACACACACACACACACACACACACACACACACACACACACACACACACACACACACACACACAGTGGTCAGAGTGTGTGTCAGTGGCGATCATGTGATCCCATAACCTGCTTCCTGTGGAGGAGACAGGAGGAGCAGAAAGGAAAGAAGGGAGGGAGACGGGGATGCAAGGAGGCAAAGTGCTTCTCCTCCGTCTCCTCTTCCTCCTCTGCCTCCTCCATCTCCTCTGTCTCCTCTGCCTCCTCTGTCTCTTCTGTCTCCTCTTCCTCCTCTTCCTCCTCCGTCTCCTCTGTCTCCTCTGCCTCCTCTGTCTTCTCTTCCTCCTCTTCCTCCTCTGCCTCCTCTATCTCTTCTGCCTCCTCTGTCTCCTCTTCCTCCTCTTCCTCCTCTGTCTCTTCTGCCTCCTCTGTCTTCTCTTCCTCCTCTTCCTCCTCTGCCTCCTCTATCTCTTCTGCCTTCTCTGTCTCCCTTTCCTCCTCTGCCTCCTCTTCCTCCTCTGTCTCCTCTGCCTCCTCTTCCTCCTCTCCCTCCTCTGCCTCCTCTTCCTCTTCTTCCTCCTCTGCCTCCTCTGTCTCTTCTGCCTCCTCTGTCTCCTCTTCCTCCTCTTCCTCCTCTGTCTCCTCTGCCTCCTCTGTCTCCTCTTCCTCCTCTGCCTCCTCTGTCTCCTCTTCCTCCTCTGCCTCCTCTGCCTTCTCTGTCTCCTCTTCCTCCTCTGCCTCCTCTGTCTCCTCTGCCTCCTCTTCCTCCTCTTCCTCCTCTGCCTCCTCTGTCTCTTCTGTCTCCTCTTCCTCCTCTTCCTCCTCCGTCTCCTCTGTCTCCTCTGCCTCCTCTGTCTTCTCTTCCTCCTCTTCCTCCTCTGCCTCCTCTATCTCTTCTGCCTCCTCTTCCTCCTCTTCCTCCTCCGTCTCCTCTGTCTCCTCTGCCTCCTCTGTCTTCTCTTCCTCCTCTTCCTCCTCTGCCTCCTCTATCTCTTCTGCCTCCTCTGTCTCCTCTTCCTCCTCTTCCTCCTCTGTCTCTTCTGCCTCCTCTTCCTCTTCTGCCTCCTCTTCCTCCTCTTCCTCCTCTGTCTCCTCTGCCTCCTCTGTCTCCTCTTCCTCCTCTGCCTCCTCTGTCTCCTCTGCCTCCTCTGCCTTCTCTGTCTCCTCTTCCTCCTCTGCCTCCTCTGTCTCCTCTGCCTCCTCTTCCTCCTCTGCCTCCTCTGTCTCTTCTGTCTCCTCTTCCTCCTCTTCCTCCTCTGCCTTCTCTGTCTCCCTTTCCTCCTCTGCCTCCTCTGCCTCCTCTGCCTTCTCTGTCTCCTCTTCCTCCTCTGCCTCCTCTGTCTCCTCTGCCTCCTCTTCCTCCTCTTCCTCCTCTGCCTCCTCTGTCTCTTCTGCCTCCTCTGTCTCCTCTTCCTCCTCTGTCTCCTCTGTCTCCTCTGTCTCCTCTTCCTCCTCTGCCTCCTCTGTCTCCTCTGCCTCCTCTTCCTCCTCTTCCTCCTCTGCCTCCTCTGTCTCTTCTGCCTCCTCTGTCTCCTCTTCCTCCTCTGCCTCCTCTGTCTCCTCTGCTCTCAGTGTTCAGATCCCTCAGAAACCCTTTCTTATTTTCTTAGTATTGACTCATTTAGTTTAGCACATTTGAGGATTCTCAGTGAAACATCAGTCTGACTGACCTCTGACCTCTGTCAGTGTGTAGATGTTCTCCTCCTCCTCTCAGGTCTGTAGGTCTCTGATGGACCCTGATGGATCCATGATCAGGTGTTAGAGCCTCTAAAGCTCCTCTACATGAAGAGGGAAGCTTAGTTACAGACTAACATGTTGACCTCTGACCCTGACCCCTCTGCATGTCCCTGTGTGTCTGTGTGTGTGTGTGTGTGTGGTGTTTCAGTGCTGAGACAGCGGTGGCTCATCACGCTGCAGGAGCGGGTCAAAGAGCAGCTGGTGTTCGGCCGGCCGCGCTGCTTCGGCGCCGGCTCTCACTGTCAGAAGCACGGCCTGCTGGAGCTGAAGGGAACCAAGTCCAGAGTGTACGCCGCCATCAACACCGAGCAGATCTGGCTCTACAAGAGCGAGCAGGTGACCAGCAGAGAATACTAACTAAGGCTCAGACGGGACTCACTGTACAGACACTGTGTGTGTGTGTGTGCCCTGCATGGTAATGAGCCTGCCTCTCATGAACTCACACACCACCTTTAAACCAACCAGAGAGTCTTTACTCACTGACTGATGACCTCACAGAGACACAGAGGGGTTCAACC
>NW_027467144.1:0-10000 GCF_046128005.1 Genypterus blacodes | reverse complement strand
GAACGCTCTGAGAGAGCAGCAGCTGAGCAGGAACGACATCCCCATCATCGTGGACAGCTGCGTGGCCTTCATCACGCAGTACGGTGAGGAAGAGGAGGAGTCCTGGCACAGTTTTCCTTACATTAGGTAGAGGAGTTGTAACTGTGAGGTTCTGACCCGCAGGTCTGGGTCATGAGGGCATCTACAGGAAGAACGGAGCCATATCAAGGATCAAGCTTCTGATGGACGAGTTCCGCAAGGACGCCAGAATTGTCAAGCTGCGGATCGGAGACCACTTCATTGAGGACGTGACGGACGTCCTGAAGAGGTTCTTCAGAGAGATCGAGGACCCCATCTTCATGGCCGACCTTCACCCTCTGTGGCAGGAAGCTGCCAGTGAGTCCTTCCTCAGCTGTCTGTCTGTCTGTCTGTCTGTCTGTCTGTCTGTCTGTCTGTCCTGCACACAGAGAGTAGAAGGTCACAGTCATGTTTGTTTGTTTGGTCCCTCAGAGGTGCAGGTGAGGAGCCAGAGGCTGGACAGATACAAGGAGATCATCAGGAGCCTCCCAAGGGTTAACAGGACCACACTGGCTGCTCTCATCAGCCACCTGTACAGGTGTGCCACTGTAACACTGGAAACCAGTCTGACCAAACACACACACACACACACACACACACACACACACACACACAGAGTGAACCCTCTCTCTCTCCCTCAGGGTGCAGAAGTGTGCAGATCTCAACCAGATGTGCACCAAGAATCTCTCGCTGCTCTTCGCTCCGAGTCTGTTCCAGACGGACGGGAAGGGCGAGCACGAGGTGAAGATCGTGGAGGACCTGATCGATAACTACCTGTACGTCTTTGATGTGAGTGTGGCTCTGGAGGGGAAACAGAGGTTCATGCGTCTGAACTGCAGGTGGAGCTGAACAGAGTTCTCTGATGGCGTCTGATGATGTAATGATGTTTGTTTCAGATCGATGAGGAGCATCAGACGCAGATCGAGCTGGAAGTCAGTTTGATCACCACCTGGAAGGACACACAGGTACTCAGCACCTCAGACAGAGCCACGTCTAACCCTAACTGCACTTAAACTTCCCGTCATCCACCTCCTCTGCCCCCTGTGCCTCCTCTGCCTCCTCTTCCTCCTCTGCCCCCTCTGCCTCCTCTGCCTCCTCTTCCTCCTCTGCCCCCTCTGCCTCCTCTTCCTCCTGTGCCTCATGTGCTTGTTGTCTATGTGCAGCTGTCTCAGGCCGGTGATCTGATCATTGAGGTCTACTTGGAGATGAAGATACCAGACTGCTGCATCACCCTCAAAGTGAGTGAGGGACCGTTCAAACAGCAGAGGCTCAGCTGTCTGACTGAGGCTCAGCTGTCAGACTGAGGCTCAGCTCTCAGACTGAGGCTCAGCTCTCAGACTGAGGCTCAGCTGTCCGACTGAGGCTCAGCACTCAGACTGAGGCTCAGCTCTCAGACTGAGGCTCAGCTCTCAGACTGAGGCTCAGCACTCAGACTGAGGCTCAGCTCTCAGACTGAGGCTCAGCACTCAGACTGAGGCTCAGCTCTCAGACTGAGGCTCAGCACTCAGACTGAGGCTCAGCTGTCTGACTGAGGCTCAGCTGTCTGACTGAGGCTCAGCTCTCAGACTGAGGCTCAGCTGTCCGACTGAGGCTCAGCACTCAGACTGAGGCTCAGCTGTCTGACTGAGGCTCAGCTCTCAGACTCACTCTACCGTTACTCGACTCTTTCCATTGTTGATTGAGTTGATGTTGAGTGTGTGACCTCTGACCCCTCCAGGTTTCTCCCACCATGTGTGCCGAGGAGCTGACCAATCAGGTGCTCTACATGAGGAACGTCCCAGCTGGAGACAAAGACGTGTGGATGACGTTTGAGGCCATCGAGGACGGACAGCTGGGTGAGGGTGGACCACAGGAAGAGCATCCACACACACACACACACACACACACACACACACACACACACACACACACACACACACACACACACACATGTACACACACACACACATATACCCACACACACACACACACACATATACACACACACACACAGACACACACACAGACACACACACACACACACAGACACATATACTCACACACACACACACACATATAAACACACACACGCACACACACACACACAGAAGATGATTGGTCAACTGTCTGACCTTGATCAGTGGCGGCTCAGTGGACATGTCACTCAGTCAGAGGGGGCGGGGCATCAGGAATAACTCCTCTAACTTTATGAACAAAGGCTCAATTAAAATTATCAGAGTTAAAGTTTCTAAAGAGGAAATCTACTGATATGTTCTGTAACTGCTGATGTGTTTCCTCAGTGATGACGCTCACTTCCTGTCTGACTAAGTATGGAGCACGGGACACAAACACACCAGGAAGCAGAGCCGGCGTTTAGGTTTAACTCGGGGAATTCTGCTGCTCAGATTAGATTTGGAAAAGTCTGAGTAACAAAGAGGAAATGGAAACTTTGAGCAGGAAGAGGTTAAACACAGGCAGCTGCAGGTCTGACACCTTTAACACGGATAAGCTCAGCTGTTAGTTCACCTTAAGTCTCAAAGACACAAACCATCGGATAAGAGTTCAGTCTCTGTTCATTAATAACAAATAATAAATCACAACAAAGGGCCAAAGAACCAAGAGTCAGAGTGACTGAATGTAGAGACCACAGCGCCCCCAGTGGACAGATGGCAGATTACGTGTGTGTGTGTGTGTGTGTGTGTGTGTGCTGACGTGTGTGTCGTGGCGGTGTGTTTCAGAGCGACCTTTACACCCCAAAGAGAAAGTCCTGGAGCAGGCGCTGCAGTGGTGCAAGATGGCCGACCCAAGCTCCGCCTACCTGGTGGTGAAGAGGGTCCCCAGAGGCGAAGGCATCAACATCCTCACCTGTAGGTCCAACACACACACACACACACACAAGCACGTCTGGTCCTCAGTCTGGTCCTCAGCTGTTCCTCAGAAGGCTCAAACGTTCTTTAATGTGAATGCTTGTTGTCTCCAGCCTACAGGAGTGAGATCATGAAGATCGGCCTGCTGAGGTGTCGTGAGGAGCCTCCAAAGCTCCTGCAGGGGAACAGGTTCCAGGAGAGAACCTTCCAGATCAAAGATCACAAACTGCTGCTGCTCAAAGACAAGAAGGTGCAGCAACACCACAGTGTGACCTCAGGGTTCATGTGTGTGTGGAGGTCTCATCCTCCATGTGTGTGTGTGTGTGTGTGTGTGTGTGTGTGTGCAGAGCATCAAGCCGGAGAAGGAGTGGAGTCTGAAGTCCATGAAGGTCTACATCGGGATCCGCAAGAAGCTGAAAGCTCCTACGAGGTGACGCCCCCTACCTGTAAACATCAGCTAGCACATGCTAACAAGTGGCTCTGTGTGTGGGGGTGGGAGGTCAGAGGTCAGAGGTCATGGGATCGTGAGGTTAAAGTGTTAAAGAGTTGTCCTGTCCTGTCTCCTCCTGCAGGTGGGGCTTCACTGTCATGTCAGATAAACACCAGCTGTAAGTCTCATCCATCCATCAGTGGCTCAGTATCTTCTGTCATAATGGTTTGAGCCACATTCATGCTCTCTGCCCTCTTCCTCCTCCTCCTCCTCTTCCTCAGGTACCTGTGCTGCACCTGTGAGTCGGACCTGTGGGACTGGATCACCAGCTTCCTCAAAGCTCAGGTCAGAACCTGGGATCAGACCTGCCAACACGTTCTTCATGATGTTCTTCATGATGTTCTTCATCTTGTTCTTCATCTTGTTCTTCATCTTGTTCTTCATCTTTGCAGAACGATGACCCCGCCCCCCCCGTGCTGCGTCGCCACTCCTCCGCTGACTTCTCCAAGCAGAAGTTTGGCACCATGCCGCTCGTCCCGATCAGAGGAGACGAGAGCAACAACACCATGCTGTCGGCCAATCAGACGCTGGTGAGCAGGAGGGGGAGGGTCTTAAAGGAGGCGTCTGATTGGTGGCTGTGACTCACTGTGCTTTGTTTTTTCTCTCTGCAGAGGAAGTTACACGACAGACGGACGCTCTCCATGTACTTTGTGAGTATTTGATCCTCAGCAGGTCACAGAACAGGAAAGTTACTGATCAACTGTATTGATCTGAAATGAAAGTCCAGTGAAGGTCCTCCATATACTTCTCCTGGTTCTTCTCCTGGTTCTTCTCCTGGTTCTCCTCCTGGTTCTTCTCCTGGTTCTTCTCCTGGTTCTCCTCCTGGTTCTTCTCCTGGTTCTTCTCCTGGTTCTTCTCCTGGTTCTTCTGGACCCTCTGGTGTCCCAGTCTGACCTTTGTTTCTCCCTCCAGCCGATGAAGGTGCAGCAGGACTCCTTTGAGGAGCGTCCAGAGTCTCCGGACCTCCCAGAGCCGCTTTATGAGGAGGTTGGAGACTTCGGCTTGCAGGTTCTCAAATCCCTGGAGACCAGCTTCCTGTCCGCCAGCTCCGAGGAAACCCACGAGGTCCCACCCCGCATGCCGCTCAGTCTGGTTCCCGTGGAAACCACCCCCCCGGACCACATGATGATCGGCCCCAACCCGGTGCGGACGGTGGGCGGCTCTGTGGAGGCCCTGAGCAGCGGCGGCGTGAGCGGTGATGAAGAACCTGAACGAGCGTCTCCAGACCTGCAGCAGCTGCAGTTTCAGCCGGTGGCCAGGAGGAGGCAGCAGCACGGCGTCTGCACTCCATCACAGGAGCTGCTGCTGCAGGAGCTCTCCTCTGCTTTCACCAAGAAGACCAAGGACGAGGAGGAGGAGGAGGAGGAGGAGCAAGAGGAGAAACCGTATGATGTTTGAGAGGCGGCGATGAAGAGCAAAGACGTTTTGATCAAAGTTCATGAGACATAAACACCAGGATTTACTAGAAACCCTGAAGGAATGATTTGACTCCCAACATCTGTCAGCAGCATCCTGGGTGTGAGAGGGGTTGATTGATAAGTAGTGAGCTCGAGGGCAGAGGCTCATGTGTTGTTATTTTCCTCTGCCAATGCTGGCGGAGGATCGTTACGCTCCAGCTGATACCACATCATCATCATCATCATCATCATCATCATCATCATCATCATCATCCTCAGCTGATGTTGGGGTGGAGGTGAAAACCTTCCCCCACGTTGTCCTTGGGAACCTCTTTGTCATTTAGAATCACTGAGCTCAAATGAGAAACGCCTCAGGAAATATATTTACTTCAATATTACACTCACGCTCATTTCCTGTGCGTCCGGCTCAAAACTTCACTGTCCAGCCCTGTGATTGGCCGACGGGTTTCACACGTGATGGACACTTCTGTCAAAATGAACATGAAGGAATGGAAAAGGAAAGATGGGAAAGGTTTCAGTGAAGGGAGGAGGGACAGCCCAGCGCTGTGATTGGCTGAGGCTGAGACGTGTTGTTATTGGTCGGTTTGTGAGAGGAGAGAGACGAGCTGAAAGGTGACGCACGCCAAATGAGACTCAGCTGACCTGAAAGCTTTGTTTTGATTGGTGGTTGACATCTGCGACACGATGACATCATCAGTGTTTCCAATCAGAACACAGCAGGAGGAGAGCAGATGTTCCACATGTTCAAAATAAGCCTTTGATGGAAATTTGAAACTTGAAATCTGAACAAAACGCATCAGAGTAAGTGAACAAATTCATACAAACGTGAGAAGAATGAAAGATTTCCAAACAAAAACGTTGGGAGGGAGGAAAGTGGAGAAACAATAAAACATCTTCACCACCAGGGGGCGCAGATATCCCAGTGTTTATGTGGGCATGGAAACAATCAGGAGGTGGAGAGGCTTCACTTTCCTTTAAACTGAAATTAATTTAGAGAAAAGAATCTGATTATTGAGTCCTGGAAGTCTGATTTCAACACAAATCAACTTTTTTCAGGAATATTCTATAAATCAGAACCTGCCAGATTCCGCTGTGGCCAGATTAGAAGAATAAAGGTGAGAAGCTTTATAACTGATATGAATCCCATTTCCCACCGGTGTGTAGGTGTTCAGACCTGAATCCTCTGGTTGGTGTGTGTCCTCCTGCAGTAATGTGAAGGTGCATGAACACACTGATCCCTCTGGTTGAACTGGACTGATCACACACACTGGAGCAAAGGTTCATGTTGTATATCTGTGTACTCTAAGTGCTGCTGGGCTCTGTCTAATTCCTGCTTCAGATATGATAACAGCATTAACTCCGTTCTGCCTATTTGATTTAACCCTTTACTGTAAACACATGTGAATGTAGATTTTTGACGCTATGTCTGCTCCACATCTGGATTTTATTATTTGAACTATATTAGAGCTTCTTTATGCATTAATTTATTTTTTATTTTCTATTACTGTGACACAGAAAACGGAGGCGCCGCTTCTCTCTGAGTTGTTGTAGTGTCCTTTCTGACCAGCAGGTGGCAGCAGAGGCCCTCAAAGGGGTTCAATGGAGAGATTTCCTGCATCTATTTTTGTCTGTAAAGTCCTAAAACTCAATACAAGAGAGATCGATGACGTCAGCCTTTTTACAGCACAAGTAAAGTGTCTTCAATCAATAAATCAATTCACAATGATTTATTTTTATTGCATTTTTATTACATAAATTGCAGCCGCACATTCGATCAACCAAGAAAAACAGATGGGCCTTAAAAAAGAAGATAGATAACCATGGAGACCACTGACACATAACTTAATACAGATACTACTACTAATACAAGCATAAAGATTAGTAATATATTCAATAATATCTGTGTGAGTAAAACTGTTTAGTGTAAAATACATAAACAGTGACAGAATAATCAATAAAATGGGTTTAAATTCATCAAATTGTGAATAAGAGGGAGAATAAAGCACTTACATGTTTTATTGTAGTGCAATTTGTTGAGGTCCCTGATTTCTTTCAAGAATAAAGAGAGAATAAAAGTTAGAGAATATTTATTACATTGAAATCACAAATATCCACATCCTGACGCTCTAGATCTGTAATGGAACCAGGTTGAAATAAGAATTGATTCCGACTTTCAGGACTCAAACAGATGAAAGTGACTCTAACTGCTCTCAGTGTGAGAGAACAAACTCACGCAGCTCCTCTGCTGTATAAATGTACTGTACATTATTCTATACATCTCATCTCCTCGTTGGAAAGGTTCCTGTGCACAAAGGATTATATTAAAATACATATTTTTCATTCATAATTAATGTGCGGTTAAAGTTTTCATCATTTGTGTTCTGGAGAATTCTTTCGTTGGTTCGTTCGTTCGTTCGTTCGTTCGTTCGGTCGGTCGTTCGTTCGTTCGTTCGTTCTTTCTTTCTTTCTTTCTTTCTTTCTTTCTTTCTTTCTTTCTTTCTTGGACTCAGACTTCCAGGTGGTGGCGCTGTTGTAAGTGTATAAAGTTGAACAGTCCTCATAAATCAGATGAATATAATCTGCTAAACGCTGCCCCCTGGTGGTGATCATGAGCTCCAGCACTCTTCAGCTCTTCTCATAATCAAATATCAGATTCCTTCATGTTTCCTTCTCTCTTTCCTTCATCGGTACTTGCTTTTCCTTCATTCCTACTATCCATCCTCTCCCTTTATCAGTTCTTCACTCTCCTTCCTTCCTTCCTTCCTTACTTCCTTCCTTCCTTCCTCCCTCCTCAGCCTTGATGCGTCTTTGTTGTCGTTCCTCCTTTCCTTTCTTCTTTTCTGCAGCCCTATACTTCCTTGTTTCCTTCCTTCTTCCTTCCTTCCTTCCTTCCTCTCTTCTGCAACCCTATGCTTTCTTGTTTCCTTCCTTCTTCATTCCTTCCTTTCTCTCTTCTTCCTTTCTTACTAAAGTGGAGACAGAAAGCAGAGATTGAAATGGTGACGGTGTTTAAAGTGACCTCTGCTCTTCTTTACAGTGGCTCCTTTCCCCTCAGATACCTGAGTGCCTGTCATTGTGCTCCTGACACCTTTACTGCAGGGAGTGATTCCATTATCTCTTCCACCAGCGACGTGTTTGTGCCCCTGATTTGTGATGTGGTGAAAACAGAACGTGAGAAGCGTTACGTGCCTGTGCCCTCCTGCCTTTAGTGGCTCACTGAGGCAGAGAAAAACGAATTAAAAAGCCCAGGATCCAGAGGCAGGAACACAAACAAAGAGGATGGATTTCAGAGTAAAAGCCTAAACCTTCCTAAATCAGTCAGTCCAGAGCCGCGCTGACCTCTAATCTGCTCCTCCGGCCTTTGAAGCGTGGAGTTCAGGGGGAGCGTGGAGGGGGAAAACTGATCAGCCACTGTCTGTCCCTTAAGTGACAATATGCCCCGAGGTGCCTGCACACACACACACACACACACACACACACACACACACAGCTGGAAGAGGTAAAGGAGCTCCAGAATTTGTCTCGCTGCTGCTAATGAGGCGAGCAGATGCTGCTGAAGAAGAGGAGTTCAGTTTCAGTTCTCAGTCTGTCTGTCTGTCTGTCTGTCTGTCTGCGGTCAGGACTGTTTAGATTATGTGTTGAGTTCAAGACAAGTCCAAGACCAAGAAGAGGTCCAGGTCCAGTCAGGGCCACATGTGAAAGGAGGCTGAGACTGAGAGTGAGCAGCAGTCTGAGTCTGTTGGGTTCTGATCTGATAGCTTCATCTGCTGGATGAGGGCCAGAGGAATTAAACTCTTCTTCATCTCTCCTCTATAGTTTAGCTGTAAAAATGTTTTCTCATTTTAACTTTTTGTCTGCCATTGACTTTTATTCTCTGATCACATGTCAGTAAGATTTTTCCATCCTGTTTCCAGGAATCAAGTGTTGCCCTCTTGCTTCTGTATGTGTCAGTTCTAGTTATGGTTCTGGTTCAGGTTCCAGGCCCCTGGGAAGTCCAAACCCACAAAGGCACCAGCTCCCACATTATTCCAGTTATTGTTGACAAGTCAAGGTTATTGGCAAATGACATCCAGCAACAAAGCAACAGATCCTAAATGAGGTCATGTGGACTTGGACACATGTGAGCAGGAGAAGGTGTTGGGTTTGAGTCCCGAGCTGCCCTGGACCCTTCAGCTTCACTTCCTATTGTCTGTTTTATTTGTACATTGTCGAAACCTGTTTTTTCACATTTCAGCCATATTTTGTCATGTGTCAGATATTTTGATATGATCTGATAATAAAAAAAAAGACTTCATAATAATAAAATTATTTTTTATTGTTTAGTGATGTAGCAGCTGTTGTTCTTTGTACGGTGAAACAGCGCCCCCTGGTTCGCTTTGGTTGTTCAAAGTCGGCCAGTGTGTGGTGATAGAGGGTATTACACCCTAACAACCGCGTACGCGCGCAAACGGCCTGTCAGGTGAAGTCTGCGTCCTAAACCTGGAACCTTTACGGCATTTCATGTAACAAAACAATGTCAAGTGCTGCGGACCGACATGAAGACACATGTAACACAACTGCGTTACACTGAAGAGAATATGAGCCCGAGAATGAGCTCAGGCTAGCTGCTGTTCTTAGCTAGCGGCAGATTTCTGCGCAGAAGGGAATAAAATGACGCAGTTACTAAGGAAACGCCGACACGAAGGACTTCCAGTCTGCACATAGTGAGTGAAGTCATGTTTGTAGTGTTGTGTGTGAGTTTGTTGTGTTTGTTGTTGTGGAGTTACAGTGATTATTAGCTTGTTGATTTAATCATCCGATGGCTGCGTTCCACTTCGTTGAGACAGTGTCAGGGTCCACGCAGTGTGTGCGTGATGGCGCAGCAACGCACCGAAATGGGACGGAGCCAAGGTGACGTTCACTTTAGTGCTGAGTTGCGCCTGCGCCTCTTCACGTGTTCATGATGAGTTTGACCCTGGAGCTGCTGTTTACATGCAAGTAAACAAGATGGATGGAAGGGTTCTGTTTGTTTGTTTGTTTGTTTGTTTGTTTGTTTGCTCTTCAGTCTGGATTGAGTTAAAGCACACAGAGCTGGAGCAACATCAGAGAAAGGACAAGAGGAAGAGACAATCAGCTGTTTAATCACCTCATTTTCTGATGAATGATGCTGATGCTTGTGCTGCTTTACTGTTTATGATAGAAAATGTAAT
>NW_027467143.1:32500-45000 GCF_046128005.1 Genypterus blacodes | reverse complement strand
TTCCATGAGGAAACGTTTTGCTTCATTGTTGCTAATTGCTATTAGCTTTCAAAAAGGTGATTTAGGAATTCAAGCTTACTGCCTCTGTTGTATTTATTGTGAGTGGCTCAGTGTGTGTGTGTGTGTGTGTGTGTGTGTGTGTGTGTGTGTGTGTGTGTGTGTGTGTGTGGCTGTAAAAGCAGGTCAGGCGCTGCTGTTGTTTGTCCAGGTTGCCTTAACACCCCGGAACAGAGCGTCAGCACAGTAGGAGCAAATGGTCGCTCTTATCACAGCCGGGGGGCCTTGTCATAACACACACACACACACACACACACACACAAACACACACAAACACACAGAGTCACGGTGACCACAGCTCACACTGTGTTTACCTCCAGCTCACACCAACAAGCTGTACTTCATCTTCATCTCACAGATTCATGCTCTCATTCAGATTCACCATCAGCTGACCGCCGCCCACAAACATCACCAGGGTCACTTCTCTGCAGCCGCATCGCCACGGCTACGGGCTGTGATGTCACGAGTGAGTCGAGCCTCGCTAAGTTAGAATCTCACCAGATTTAAACCAACATGAAGGAGGAGCAGGTGCAGGTTTCTAATAAACACCACAGAGAGGAAGAGAAGAAGAGAGGAAGAGAGGAGGAGAGGAGGAGAGGAGGAGAGGAGGAGAGGAGGAGTCCACATGGAGGCTTATTACTGCCAGAGCAAACAGCTTGGACCAGATTAGGCTACTGTTGGTCCGGTGATGTTTTCTCTTCACAGTCCTCAGCGCCGAGGTCAAGGGTGAAACCGTTTACAACGGCTCTGAGTCGGGGAACCATAATTCACCACCAGGCCGTCCCCTGGGTAAACAGCAGGAAAGAGCAATAACTCATCTACACACCAAACACAAACGTGTTTCCTCTGTAACCCTGCCAACTTCCTCCTGAGTGGACCGGCCCAGCCAAGACACAATGCAAACACACACACACACACAATATGGGTTCCTGCTTAGAAACTGACACCTTTAGCAAGAACGCAGAGAGAACATGAAGACATGAACACAAGAACACATGAACATGTGTTCAACACGTGAACACATGAACACGTGAACACGTGAACACAGGAGTGAAGCTTCATCCAAGTTGAGATGTTTGGCCCTCCTGATCAGACTGAAGTGTTTATGAGCTCTGCTCTGTAAAGAGATGAAGGCAGGGATGTGATTCAGACTGAATGTATATGAATGATTATTAGGATTATGATTCTTGTTGTGCCAGTAGCTGAATATGAAGCCACGTGTGTGTCATACACACACACACACGTCTCATTCTTCTGTGTGTTCGCCTTCACACACACACACACACACACACACACAAAGAAGCTCAACATCCAATCAGATGCAGGCTTTCATCAGGTGATCAGTCAGCTGAGCTCCAGCAGAGTTTGATTGACCTCATGACCTCATGACATCAGTCTGTCACACAGGAAACTGGGATTCTAAGTCAGACTCCTCCCACTGATCCATAATCCCACCACCATGGACGCAGAGCTGCGGCTCCTTCATAGCACCTCCTCCTCCTCCTTCCTCCTTCCTCCTCCTCGCTTCATTTTTCTGATAGGTGATTGACACATTTTGTGTGGCGTGCATGTGTGTGTGTGTGTGTGCACAGGAACACGTGGGCGCAGTTCTGGAGTGGAGCAATCTGATCTCCAACCTCTGATTCATGAGCGTCCCAGCACCAAATCAGTCACCATCACCATCAAGCTCCAGTCATCATGCTGACGTCTACACTTTCACACTCTGCACGTTACGTTTAACACACAGGACAGAAAATAAAGAAATGAAACCCCTGAGACATTCATGTCTGCTCTATGTCTGCTCTATGTCTGCTCTATCTTACACACATCTACTGTGAGTCATGGGGGGGATTAATTATTATTAACATTAATCAATGACTATGCTTGTTAGGGAGGTGGGGGAGAGAGAGAGAGAGAGAGAGAGAGAGAGAGAGAGAGAGAGAGAGAGAGAGACAGAGACAGAGACAGAGAGACAGAGAGAGAGAGAGAGAGAGAGACAGAGAGAGAGAGAGAGAGAGAGACAGAGAGACAGAGAGACAGAGAGAGAGAGAGAGAGACAGAGAGAGAGACAGAGAGAGAGAGAGACAGAGAGACAGAGAGACAGAGAGAGAGAGACAGAGAGAGAGAGACAGAGAGAGAGAGAGAGAGAGAGAGAGAGAGACAGAGAGACAGAGAGACAGAGAGAGAGAGAGAGAGAGAGAGACAGAGAGACAGAGAGACAGAGAGACAGAGAGAGAGAGAGAGATTCACACCTATCATCTAATTATCCATCAACCTTAATCCCATTAGGTCCTGGACCTGATTGGGGGTCCGGTCCAGTCCCGCCCCTCCAGCCTGGTCTGCTGTTGCCGTGCAGCTTCAGCTCTGCCTGCTCTGGCGAGATAACAACTCTAATCAGCCTGGCCATCGTTATCTGCAGCCAGATCAGGCCTGAGGCTTATCCAAAGTTCACATCAAGCTAAGAGCAGAACAAAGACGGAGAAAACACACACACACACACACACACACACACACACACACAGACTCACGCAGCGCCTTGGTGGCCCAGTTTGTGTGTGTGTCTGTGTGTGTGTGTGTGTGTGTGTGTGTGTGTGTGTGTGTGTGTGTGTGTGTGTGTCTCTGTGTGTGTGTGTGTGTATGTGTGTGTGTGTGTGTGTCTGTGTGTGTGTGTGTGTGTGTGCCTGTAATTCACTGTCTGACTTGACTTTGGCTCACTCAGACTGAGTTAATCTCTTCATTGTGGCTCCATGAAGGTTTTAGACGACCAACACACAAAACAACCAGCAAATGAACAAGTTTACAGTTTTACATACAACGAAAAACAAAGAGGAGGAGGAAGAGGAGGAGGAAGAGGAGGTCAGCCTGGTGATTTCCTGATCTGGCCTCTGCAGGCGTCCTGGTTTGAGCCGTGGAAGGCAGCGTGTTATTCATGATGACCTCTGAGCTCTGCACACACACACACAGACAGACACACACACACACACACACACACAGACACACACAAACTCCCTCAGACACACACACACACACACACACCGACTCACACAGACTCACACACACACAGACACAAACTCAGACACACACACACACAGACACACACTCTATCAGCGTGTGTATCTGCAGGCTCTTATCTTCCATCAGCAGGCGTCTTATCAGCCTCCACCATCTTTCACAGAAGAGGAGGAGGAGGAGGAGGAGCAGCTGAGCCAGGCTGCCATTAAAAACACACAACACATTCATCACCCGCTCTGTTCCACACACACACACACACTCTCTCTCTCTCTCTCTCTCTCTCTCTCTCTCTCTCTCTCGCTCACTTTTTCTTGCTTTTCCTTTAATTACCCCCCCCCCCCCCCCCCCCATGGTAAACAAAGACACCGTCGACAACACGTTGGTTCTGGTAAAGCAGCACGAGGCAGACAGATGTCATTACAATGCGGCCTCCATCTTCCCCCCTCCCCTCCCTCTCTCTTCCTGTGCTATCAGCAGCAGCGATCGCCGCCGAGCCTTATCATGTCTCCACATCTCAACCGCCAAAATATAAGCCCAGGGATCCGGCCTCAGCGGGCCCGCCTGCCTCCCGCCCCCCCCGCCCGCCTGTCCTCCCCCCCCAGCCCGCCCGCCTCCTATCGGCCCATCAAGGAGAGAGAGAGCTTATCAGACTGAGAGATCGCCAACCGTTGGGGAGGATGACGCACAATGAGACATAGACAAATATCTATCTGCTACACAAACACCCCCTTCTCCTCCACCCGGCCTCCACAAAGCCCTGCACTCCAGACATTGTTGTCGGGTGAAAATGGAAAAATACGTGGGCGCCGTGTTGTGGTCTTCATGTGGCCGTGTGTTGTTGTGTCGTTGTTGTTGTGTTGTTGTTTTGTGAGGTGACTTCAGGTCAAAGCTTCATCACTTCACCTGTCGCCTCCTCCTCCTCCTCCTCCTCTCTTTTTATCAAACGTCCAGGTGTGAATTTAGAGAAACAAAGATGTTCAGAACCATGACAACAAGACGCACAACTAAATAAAGCCAACAGGTTTAAGTGATGACTCGGCCTGAGCCAAAGAGAAGCTGAGCCTGAGAGAAGCTGAGCCTGAGAGAGAGATCTGCTGCAGCTCAATACAGAAGGTCCAGTGGATCAGAACCAGAGTCCAGCCATTCTTCAAGATGAAGGAATGACATCATCACTGAATCCTTTACGCTCTGAGGAATCAAGAATACACACACACACACACGCGCACGCGCACGCGCACACGCACGCACACACACACACACACACACACACACACACACACACACACACACACACACACACACACACACACACACACACACACACACACACACACACACACACACACACACACACACACACACACACACACACACACACACACACCCTTATCAGTCCTCACTCTTTCCTATCAAAATGTCTGCCAAATCACAAGAGAGTCACAGGAGCCCAGGAGCACCGGCCGGCCTCCGAGCTCAGCCGGGGCCGGGTGAACAGGGAAGTACGGAGAGCCAGGAGGCGCTGATAAAAGACGACCGTGACACACACACACACACACACACTCCTCAGTCTAGCCCGGGTTTATCGGCCTCGGGGTCTGGACTCCATCTCCAGGCCTCACTGTGGGGGTCTGCTGGGAGTTCACAGCTGATAGGCCCTCGCTATGGAAACGCAGCAGAAAACAGGAAGTGACAGAGTACACACAGACGCAGCACAACACAGCACCAGAGAAGCTTATCAGAGCTTCATCTGTGTGTTTGGTTGTAAGCTTCGGGTAAACGGTAACCGAGGGCGACGGTCTGACGCCTTCAAACGCAGCGCGGACATTTGTGTTTACGACGGGGGAAGTTTGCTTTCTGTCAAACCTGAGGCTGGGAGTGAGTGGAGTGTGTGTGTGTGTGTGTGTGTGTGTGGACAGAACCAGGACATGAACCAGGACAGAGCTCTGAAGGCTCAGCTCACACACACACTGAGGCCTGAGCAGCAGAGTGGAGCCAGGCCCAGACCCGGCCCAGACCCAGACCCGGCCCCCCTGGCCCAGACCCGGCCCACACCACTGTTGGCATTTATAAGCAGAACAATGGGAGGAAACCACATTCAGTCACTCTGGCCTCTGAAGCATTACAGCTGCTCTCCCCCCACAGAGCAGATTATAGAGCACACAGCCGCTCTGTGACACCAGAGAGGAAAGCTCTGTCTCAATGTGACGTCTGGCAGAGCGGCTCACAGGTACACACACACATACACAGCTGTTGTCGTGGCATGTTTGACCTTTGACCTCTCACTGACAACAAGAACAGATCACAGCGTCTAGAACCAAGATCTCTAAGGTGCTGCTCTAACTTCATACTGTTTCCACTGAGAGTGTGTGTGTGTGTCCACATGTCAGAACAGTCCCCCACACCAGCAGGTATGTTCTGATCCGGTCTCTTCCCCTCTGCAGGGAGCCTCATTAACACAACATTTCATTTCCCCAGCAACCTTTAATCTTATTCAATTAAGTTCATCTATTTAATTTCGTGTGTTTTTCTAATTTATTTCAATTTCTTTGCAGAGTTGTTGTCTTGTTGTCTTAATATCGCAACAATGAACACAAAAAGTGATTCTGATGCTGGTTCTGATGCTGTCTGTCTCATCCCAGCTGTGACTCTCACCCTCAACACTATGACGTCAGACCTGAGCGTGTCTTCAGGTGTGGGGGGGGGGGGGGGGGTTAATCACAACAACATTAATGCCTCCTTTATCCACTTTAACATCACACACACACACACACACACACACACAGATAAACCTTCACTCGGTTTATAAACAGGAAGAAGCGCGGAGGGCAGCAGAGCGCCAGAGCAGAGAAAGAGCCAGAGCAGCATTATGGAGTTAAAGGAGCCGCTATCAGCTGAGATCAACCGGGCTGAGATCAGCCGGGCTGAGGCTTATCGGACCCCCATCTGAGAGGGGGGGGGGGGCGGGCTGCCTCACACACTAAACTAATACAAAAAGATCCAATTTTCCCCCTCTTATCTGGGCTCCATCAGATCTCCTCTTATCAGCGCTCAGCATCGAGGCTCCGCGGCGGAATGAAACAGGAAGCAAACATTCTTTACCCACAAGAAGCAAAGGGAAAGTTTCATATTCCTGCAGTCAAGAGAGGCGCGGTGACGTCACAGCGTGTACACACAAATAAAGTTTCATTCTGATGCTACTACACAATGTAACAACAACAACAACAACAACAACAACTTCAGCTTGTGCCGCTTCATGATACAAACACGCAAGAAAGAGAGAAAGAAGCGCACATGACAGGCAGCGCATAGAGGGACACACACAGAGGGACACACAGAGAGACACACACATAGAGGGACACACACAGAGGGACACACAGAGAGACACACAGAGAGACACACACATAGAGGGACACACACACAGAGGGACACGAGGCACTTACGTTTGATCTGCCGGGGTTTGCTCTGCTTCCTCCGGGACATGGTGCCGGGCTGTGGGCGGACTGTTGCGGGCTTCTTCTTCTTCTTCTTCCTCTTCTTCTCTTGCGGCTTCTCGTCCCTCTAAAGCGGCGGCGCGGCGCTCCGATCCCCGTCCGGAGGAATCCGCATGTCCCGCCTGCACTTCGCTCCGGCGGCACCTGTGGACCGGCGCGTCGTGCTACCTGTGGCCGCTCAACCCGCGCTGCCTCCCGGACGCGCTTGTCCCGCTGCCCGCTGTTATTCCTCCACCACGGGGCGGTGTGTGTGTGTGTGTGTGTGTGTGTGTGTGTGTGAGAGAGACAGAGAGACCCGAGGAGCTGCACGGCGCTGAGCCGAGTGTCTGCGTTTGTTTTCGGTGAAGTTTCCTCTCCGGTCCGCCCCCTGGTCCGCCTGCACCGTGTGGGAACCAGCGAACACTTTCTACGGAGCTGCAGCGACACCGCGCACTACACGGCGACGCCCGCAGGCCACGCCCCTTGCGTCTGACGTAGACGCCGCACTCGCCTCCGATTGGCTCCCACATGAAATAAATAAATAAAATAATGTACATTGTCTATAAATCATACGTGTAACTGTTTCACAAATTAATACAGATACACATGTTTATGAATGATACATTTGATAGATTACGGATAGATTGGTAGATATAAAATATAAAGCGTTTGTTTGTGTGGTTAAAGTGGTTTGGATCCAAGCAGTCTGGAATCCAAATCAAAAGCATTTCAGAGCAGCACTGCATAGTACAATAATGTAAACAGCATGTAACGAATAAAACTGTTACAATGTGTCACACAAGTAGACAAAAGGACATTTTAAGAAACAACAAATACAAACACAAATGTGAAAGGAAATTCAAATGTAAAACAGACGTGTCTGATCATTAAACCTTATTTGGTAAACCTTTATAATTGTTTCACCTTGAACATGGCAAGAAAACATGCGGGCCTCTCACCACTGAAACTATCTGGTGCCATCTAGTGGCCAAATGTCAGATCGACCTGAACCACGTGGATGTGAGGAGGACATATTTGGTTTCTGAAGCCTGGAGAATAAAGAATAAGGAAGAAGTGTTGGAGTCCCTTAGTGTTTGAATACCAAATGATTTCTGTGTTCAGCCTCAAATCTCCTCCTTAAGTTCTACTTAGATCCTTTATGTTGATACAGACAACAGACACAGTCTGGGTGTGTGTGTGTGTGTGTGTGTGTGTGTGTGTGTGTGTGTGTGTGTGTTGTGGTCAAAGAGCGTGATTTCATCATTTGACTCTCTGGTCAGAGTTCTTGTTGTCACTGGAGGTTAAATCAATGGAGGTTATAGTATTTATTTGAGCTGTGCTGGTGAGCTGTGTGTGTGTGTGTGTGTGTGTGTGTGTGTGTTGGAGGGGCGGTCCCAGAGGCCCGCTCAGGGGTAGAGATGGTATTTCTCTGAAAGTCCACTGTGTCTGCGTCCGTCTTTTGTCCAGGCTGAGTCAGGATGAGGACAGCGTTGTGTGTCCTGAGTCTGCTTCCTGTCCTGGCAGCAGCAGGTAAGACCGGGCCGAGGGTTTGGTGAGGCTGTTGAAGCAGCTGATCTGTTTCTGTTTACTCTCCTTAAACGTAAGTAACATTAACGATGTGACAGACAGCTGAACCTGACTGACTGACTGACTGACTGACTGACTGACTGACTCTTCTGGACTTCCTTGATCTGATCCTCTTTGACCTCCTCCATGATCTTTGGGTCTTCCTCGTCCTCCTCGTCCTCCTCGTCCTCCTCGTCCTCCATCAGCTGTTTGAAGCTTCAGTGTTCATGTTTGATTGTAAATCCAAACAAACTCACATCAAAGATCTGTGACTGAATATTTCCAGAAAAGTTCTGAAGGAACCAAAATATTCAAACTATCTGAGGAACGACACGGACTCTCCAGTAGCAGCTTGGTGGCTCAGGTCGGGGCTTGACTCTGACTCATCCTGGCTCCGGCCCTGTTGTGTTCCCAGCAGGGGGCGCCGACCCCGTGGTCGTTGTGAAACATGGCCGAGTACGGGGAGAGCACGTGACGGTGAGAGGCACGGACAGGAGGGTGACGCAATACCTGGGAATCCCCTTCGCTCGGCCCCCCGTGGGGCCCCTGCGCCTGGCCGCCCCCAAGGACGCAGAGGCCTGGGACGGGGAGAGAGACGGCACACGACAGCCCGCCATGTGAGGAAGAGCTCAGCCACCGCCATCAAAGCTTCACTCTCAGCAAGCAATGACCCCCCTCTCCCCCCCCCCCCCCCCCAGGTGTGTCCAGAACCCAGACCTGGTGGTCCTGGTGTCTCAGATCATGTCCATCCAGTACGCCCCCCCTGAGGTGTCAGAGGACTGCCTGTACCTGAACGTGTACGCCCCTGCAGAGGCAGCCAGAGGGGACAAGCTGCCGGTACGACACACACACACACACACACACACACACACACACACACAATACTCCAAAGGACAGACAGAGGATGAAAGGGCCTGTGTGGAGATGGTGTGTGTGTGTGTGTGTGTGTGTGTGTGTGTGGCTGCTCAGGTGCTGGTGTGGATCCATGGTGGAGGTCTGACGATGGGCGGAGCCTCTCAGTTTGACGGCGCCCCCCTGGCTGCGTATGAAGACGTGGTGGTTGTGATCCTTCAGTATCGACTCGGCATTCTGGGATTCCTGAGGTGAGGAAGTGTGTGGACAGGTTGAGACAGGAAACAGGAAACAGAACCACCTCACCAAGATGGAAACGTTTGACTGAAATCTTCAAATATTTCTACTTGTTTCTTGAAAATTCTGCAAAGTAAAGAATTTAGCATTAAAATGAAAAATAGAATAAATGATTGCGTACTAAATAAATGACATCACTCTTGATTCTTTCACACAGACAGTGAAGCAACAAACACTGTGATTGATTGATCTTATTCAGTTTCTCTATTTCCTCTTATGATGATTTTATGACTTCACAATCAGAAGAACTGTGGAGACTCTATCATCGTGTTCTTCTTCACTTGCTCAAAGTGTCATGGCAGGCAGGAATCAAACCTTTTCTCTTTGCTGTTTCAAAGCACGGGAGACGAACACGCTCAGGGGAACTGGGGCTTCCTGGACCAGCTGGCGGCGCTGAAGTGGGTCCAGGAGAACGTGGAGGAGTTTGGTGGAGACCCTCAGAGCGTCACTGTGGCTGGAGAGTCAGCAGGGGGCATCAGCGCCTCCATACTGGTGAACACAGCACCATGGCAACCATCTGCATTCTAGTGAAGGGGTTCAGAGCTCAGTCTGCTGGTCTCTGCTGGTCTGCCTGGAGCCTGGAGCCTGGAGCCTGGAGCCTGGAGCCTGGAGCCTGGAGCCTGAGTGCAGCTGCAGGGTCAAGCTTTCACACACTTCTGGTGTCTGGACTTCACATGAACGTCTTCTGTCCTGTCTCTCCTGTCTCTGCTGTCTCTCCTGTCTCTCCTGTCTCTCCTGTTTCTGCTGTCTCTCCTGTCTCTGCTGTCTCTCCTGTCTCTCCTGTCTCTCCTGTCTCTCCTGTCTCTCCTGTTTCTGCTGTCTCTCCTGTCTCTGCTGTCTCTCCTGTCTCTCCTGTCTCTCCTGTCTCTGCTGTCTCTCCTTTCTCTGCTGTCTCTCCTGTCTCTCCTGTCTCTCCTGTCTCTGCTGTCCCTCCTGTCTCTCCTGTCTCTCCTGTCTCTCCTGTCTCTGCTGTCTCTCCTGTCTCTCCTGTCTCTCCTGTCTCTGCTGTCTCTCCTTTCTCTGCTGTCTCTCCTGTCTCTCCTGTCTCTCCTGTCTCTGCTGTCCCTCCTGTCTCTCCTGTCTCTCCTGTCTCTCCTGTCTCTGCTGTCTCTCCTGTCTCTCCTGTCTCTCCTGTCTCTGCTGTCTCTCCTGTCTCTCCTGTCTCTCCTGTCTCTGCTGTCTCTCCTGTCTCTCCTGTCTCTGCTGTCTCTCCTGTCTCTGCTGTCTCTCCTGTCTCACAGACTTTGTCTCCTCAAGCCAAAGGTTTGTTCCACAGGGCAGTTTTCCAAAGTGGAGTGGCAACGCTGGGGACCTACACCACCAAACATCCTCTGCCACAGGCCAAGGTGACCCCTGACCCCCTGACCCCTGACCCCCTGACCCCAAATGCGCTTTCAAATTTCCTCCCATCTTATCTTATCTTATCTTATCTTATCTTAATACACTTAAACATAACACTACAGTAATGAGTGTGTTCAACGTGGCCAGGAACACAAACACACACGGCCTCAGCTTCCTTTAGTTCTGGAACATGTTTGAATTGACCTTCCTTCACACACACACACACATGCACACACACACACACACACACACACACACACACACACACACACACACAGTGCTGAGGAGTCACGTGAACTGTTGGAGTAAATGGACTTCTTAGTTTGCCTCTCGTCCTCAGATTGTGGCCAACCTGACGGCCTGTGACCATGGCAACACAGAGGAAATCATCAGGTGTATGAGAGGGAAGAGTACAGAGGAGTTAGTGGAGGCGTCTAAGAAGGTAAAACACACACACGTCACCTGCTTCACCTGCAGCTCAACACTCCCAGCTGTCACCTCGTTGGGTTTGGGGATAGAAAATCATTTCAACCTGGAATAGTTTGGAATAAAACAAAAAGAAATCTGGAAAATATAAACTTGTGAAAAAGTATGAACAGCCCTTCATCTTTATGAATAATGTCTAAGTTTTCAAAGGGATTCTTCTTCTGCAGGACCAATGGAAGGGATTGTTTGGGGTAAATTGAAGTGATAAAACTTATAAAACAATCTCACTTATAAATCATAGTGCTACAGAGGGCAGAGACAGAAGGATGAAGAGACAGAAGCTGCTGTGAGGTGCTGGGACCAGTTTAACCACCAGATGGCAGTGTTTGAACATTTTCCCTTTGCCGCAGCTTGAGTTGCTATGAACTGCTAAGGCTGCTGCTGATGAAGATGATGTTGTGTGTAGATGAAGCTGTACCTGGGCGCTGTGGTGGACGGCGTGTTTCTGTCTGACGTGGCTGAGGAGCTTCTGAAGAGGAAGGAGGTGATGAAGGTTCCTGTGATGATGGGAATCACCAACCATGAGTTTGGATGGATCCTTCCTCAGGTCAGAGGATGTAAACACTTCACACTCTTCATCTCCTCTCAAACTCAATGTCACACGTCTGAAAGTCAAACACCTCTTTGGCGTTGTGTCTCTGTGGTCACAGAGCTTCGCCCCTCCTGGCTGGCAGGCGGGCATGACCAGAGATGGTGTGCTGGCTGTGGTCAACATCTTCAACCCTGCAGGGGTGAGTCTGATGAGGAGGAGGAGGAGGAGGATGATGGTCGTCTGGCTCATTGAATGAGTCGAGGCTGCTCTGTGGTTCTGGCCGCTCTAGGTTTCTTCTGCCAACGACCTCATGGCAGACGAGTACCTGAGAGACGCCAACACTCCAGAGGAGATCAGAGACGGCTTCACAGAGATCATGGGCGACCTGCTGATGACGCTGCCGGTTGTTAAGGTGGCCAGTTACCTCGCAGGTCAGGAGGGAGTTTGGCCCCCGTGACATTTGACCTTTGACCTTTGCCTCGGCCTAAACAGCCGGTTACCTCTCTGTCCTCTTTCTCAGATGCAGATGTTCCAGTTTACTTGTACGAGTTCACACATCGACCCGAGGTGTACAAGCTGAGCAGGCCCGGCTTCGTGAAGGCGGATCACGCTGACGACCTGGGCTTCGTGTTTGGAGGCTGCTTCTGGAACGGACACATCCAGATCATGGGTGAGGCTCTGAGGGACGTGAGGGGTTAATAGAGGGAAGACCTCCATCAGCCTGAACCAACAATGGAAACACTCAAACACGTCTCAGAGGAGGAGAGGAGGACCATGGATCAGCCTCAGCCTCAGCCTCAGCCTCAGCCTCAGCCTCGGCCTCAGCTGACCTCACTTGGGCTCACACTGCTCTCATGTGTGTGTTTGTCAACATGGCAGCAGCATGA
>NW_027467143.1:2500-30000 GCF_046128005.1 Genypterus blacodes | reverse complement strand
TGTGTGTGTGTGTGTGTGTGTGTGTGTTTATATGAGCGAATGAATGAAACGCGTTCCTGTTTGTGGGAAAATGGCTCCATAGCGCCGCTTTAGCGTGAGGAAGCGTCAGCAGTGTGTTTATACAGAGCTGCTTCCTGACTGAGCTGTCAGGAGACGAGAGAGAGAGAGAGAGAGTGTGTGTGTGTGTGTGTGTGTGTGTGTGTGTGTGTGTGTGTGTGTGTGTGTGTGTGTGTGTGTGTGTGTGTGTGTGTGTGTGTGTGTGTGTGCGTGCGTGTGTGTGTGCGTGCGTGTGTCACAGAGGTTTAGAATGAATGAAATGACAGAAAGTCAGGTTGTTGTCATTTAGACTCTATTCTGCATGGACGTAAACAAATCAACACGTTGTATGTTTCTCCCTGTAAACTGATCCTTAGCAGGGCTCGGGCTCGACCCCAGATAAGTCCTGGAATGTAACTTCCTGTTTTGAAAGTCAAAGGAGAGTTCTGCTGGTAAGAAGGCGCCGTGTTCTTTTCCCCTGTTAGAGTTTTAGAATTCCTTTGGTTGCACAACTGGATGAGGAAGCTCACCACTTCCTCTTGTTGATGCATGTTGCCATAGTAACGTGAGGTGTGTCCTAAATAGTAATTCAATGACTTTTCTGCTAAATTGCTTCAGAGAGAGAGAGAGGGAGAGAGATTGATAAGTTAAGTTTAGAGCGTTAAAGCTTTTAAATGTATTCATTCATGAGTGAAGCAGTCAGTAGAGGTCGGTTGGCCCTGGTTGGCCTCTGAGTTCTAATCTGTCAGGGCGGCTCTGATCAGCTCGCCTGATCGATGCTCCTTCTTCCCTACATGAGCAGGTTTGGCCTCAGATGATGGTGTTGTCATGGCAGCGCTCTCACATCTGTCCATGCCAGACTCTGAGCTCATCCATCGTCCCTGCTGCTTATCTCATCCCACTGATGTGTGTGAAAGGTCAGGCAGGGTCAGATCCTCCGTCACTGGACCAGAACTTCCTCTCAGGTTTACAGCACCTGTCACTCACTGCAGCCTGCACTCTGTGGAGTCATTGGTGTGTGTGTGTGTGTGTGTGTCAGATTATCTGTGGTTGTTTCCCTGTGGGGTCTTCGTCTCCTCAGAGGAAGAAGAGGCCTGAGAGGTTTGGGCCTTAAAGCAAAGTCTGATCCATTTACACCTGAGGAAGGAAGATGACTTCTCTGTGACCTCTCTGTGCCCTCTCTGTGACCCCTTTGTGACCTCTCTGTGACCTCTCTCTCAGCACTCTTTGTCCTCCTTTCATCCAGAATTCTTTTTTGTCATCCCATCTCTTTGTTCTGTTTGCTTCCTATTGTTCAAACTATTCCTCTTCTCTTTATTCTAACTGAGTGACAGGAGGGGGGGTGGAGCTGTGTGTGTGTGTGTGTGTGTGTGTGTGTGTCTGTGTGTGTGTGTGTCTGTGTGTGTATCTGTGTGTGTGTGTGTGTGTGTGTGTCACCAGCCAGCGTTCCTCTTCCTCTTCCTCTTCAATAACACTGCCGTTGTCCGTAGTGCTGAACAGATCAATCAGCTAATCAATTCATCCACAATGTTTCATGTTTAATCGTTTGTGTTATCAAGTGAAAATGCCAAACATCTGATTTGTAGGCGTTGCTGTTTTCTGTGTTTGATGCTTTACAGAAGAATCAATCAGAGAAGTCTGAATGTAGAAGGATTGATTATTGATTGAATAATGGCCCCAGGTGGGCTCCAGGACCTCCAGGACCTCAGGAGAGCTTGAGGGAGCAGATACTCTGTAATAACGCGTGGGATCCAGGTTCACATGGAGGAGAAGCTGATTTATGACCTGGTGTTTGCTGCATATGGCTCATAAAGCCAGCGTGACAGAGACAGAGGAGCAGAGGGCAGGAGGCTCAGCGCTCAGACTGAGCCACTGAGCCTTATCACGCCTCCTTCAACTGATGCTGCACCAAGACACCAAGAGATCAAGAGACCATGAGACCATGAGACCAAGAGACCAAGAGACCAAGAGACCAAGAGACCATCAGACCATGAGACCATGAGACCATGAGACCATGAGAATGAGACCATGAGACCAGAGACCAAGAGACCAAGAGACCAAGAGACCATGAGACCATGAGACCAAGAGACCAAGAGACCAAGAGACCATCAGACCATGAGACCATGAGACCAGAGACCAAGAGACCAAGAGACCAAGAGACCAAGAGACCATCAGACCATGAGACCATGAGACCGAGAGACCGAGAGACCGAGAGACCGAGAGACCAAGAGACCATGAGACCATGAGACCAGAGACCAAGAGACCAAGAGACCAAGAGACCAGACTGGACCTCACACACTGCTGACAGATCACATCATCGTCTCTCGTCCCTCCCGGGTACAACCAGTGCTCCTCTTGATCTAATCACTCAGTCCTTATCATCGTGAGAGAGGCTCCTCCCCTGCCGCACAAAGCCCAAAGACATGGTGTGTGTGTGTGTGTGTGTGTGTGTGTGTGTGTGTGGGTGGATTGATATGGGAGGAAATCCATTTTGCTCATGGAAGCAGAAATAATGCAGCCTGTGCAACATGGTGTGTGTGTGTGTGTGTGTGTGTGTGTGTGTGTGTGTGTGTGTGTGTGTGTGTGTGTGTGTGTGTGTGTGTGTGTGTGTGTCTGTGTGTCCAGCAGGTGATTGTTCCGGTTCCCTCCGTCCTCAGCAGGGCTTCTGTTCTGCCTCCAGATCAAAGCTGTCAGGCCTCATTTCTCTCTCCAGCATCACACTGAGGCGCTGAACCGGGCGCCCTTTGCTCGCTTTTCCCGGCGAGGTCTCGCTTCGCCTCCTCAGCACGGAAAACCTGAAGGAGACGATGGGATTGGAACCCATCGTCTCCTTTATGTCACATTTGACTCTTGTTTCTCTTTTGGAGTTGATATTTTATTCCCTCCACCAAAGAGGTCACGTGTTCTGTTCTGATGGACCCGGGAAGAGGCAGTGAGTTCTGTTCTGATGGACCCAGGCAGAGGCAGTGAGTTCTGTTCTGATGGGCCCGAGCAGAGGCAGTGAGTTCTGTTCTGATGGGCCCGAGCAGAGGCAGTGAGTTCTGTTCTGATGGGCCCGGGCAGAGGCAGTGAGTTCTGTTCTGATGGGCCCAGGCAGAGGCAGTGAGTTCTGTTCTGATGGGCGCGGGCAGAGGCAGTGAGTTCTGTTCTGATGGGCCCGGGCAGAGGCAGTGAGTTCTGTTCTGATGGGTTCATTGTGGGGCTAAACCAGCTCTATAAACGGGACAGATGTGATGAAGCTGGTAAGACTGTCCACTGGGTGGCACTGGGTTGATGGAGGATAATTACTGTCCTTACCCAGAGTTGTCGTTCCCCCCAGTGTAACACACTTTACCCTCCAGACTGAAGTGTTAGAGGAATGAAAGTGGGCGTCGGCCAAGGACGAGTAGAGAGTTGTAGTTATTTATAGAGCACTTCAGGTTTTGGCTGGCAGCCCCTTTCTTCTTTCAAGGTGAATCAGTCTGGGACACACACACACACACACACACACACACAAGTCATTTCCTGTCCTCCACAAGCTTCTTCTTATTTTGGAGTCAGCATTTTTGGATGAGCCAAATATTTCATAACATTCACTTAGTGACCAATTTCACATCGAGAACAAACTGAGTATAAACATCATCCTGACTTTAAGTGTGTGTGTGTGTGTGTGTGTGTGTGTCTGTCTGTGTGTGTGTGTGTGTCTGTGTGTGTGTGTGTGTCTGTGTGTGTGTGTGTGTCGGTGTGTCTGTGTGTGTGTGTGTGTGTCTGTGTGTGTGTGTGTGTCGGTGTGTGTTCTGTGGCTGACTCACTGAGGCCTGCATTATATAACCACACACAACGTAAACACACTCTTCACTGTGTGTGTGTGTGTGTGAAGGTTCTCAGTGCTCTAACTGTTTGCTCAGTCAGAAGACAGAGCAGCTCTGAGTGATAGAGGAGCTGAAGCTGATAAGCTCAAGGACGCAGAGCAACATTGAACTGTGGTGTTACAGGAAGTTACATTAGGAGGAGGAGGAGAAGGAAGGGCAGGAGGTCCAAGCGGTGCTGGGCAGCTGGTGTGGGAGGATCAGAGGATCAGCTGTGTTTCAGCTCAGTGTGCAGATCAGATGTGATGCTAGTTTAAGATTTGTGTTTCCTATCTTTTGAGGTTTGAACTTCCTTTTAGCTGCAGGATGTCCGTGCAGTTTGAAGTGTTACTTTGGTACAAACACACCAGACTACAACCCTACATGTCCTGTTCTGAAGGTTCTGAAGGTTCTGAAGGTCCATCATGGATCCATGTAGCTCCATTTGATGTTTTCTTTACTTCTAGTATGGAGGAGATGTGGTTCTTCCATGTTCTTCATATTGGCTCCAGTCTGTCCGTTCCTCCGCTGGTACCTTGGTGCCCCCGGGCCCCCCCGGCCCTCCCTGGCCCCCCGGGCTCCACTATGTGCCCTGCTGGCCGTGTGAAGGCCACAGAATGATGGTTTCAGTCATTTCCTCCTTTTTCTTTTCACAGATGCTTTGGATTTGTGCGTCCACTTGATGTCAGCGCCCCCTGATGGTGAGAGGGTGAGTTTAACCCCATAAGGACCCCCCAGCTGGAACCCTCATGCCCGGCTGAGCATGTAACAACTCACTCTGACAAGCAGTCAAAGCCACAGACCGGGACCTTTCTTCCACCATGGAGGCCGTAGCCGTGGACAACCTCATCGACTTCGACATGCCCTCCTCCTCCGGAGCCACGTTTCTCTCCGTCGGCAACGGAGTCCAAAGGCGCGCTGACATTTTCTCCACAGAGAATCTGGCATCAGATTCCGGAGTCCACCAGGAGCCTCTGCTGCCGGAGCCCATGGCGCCCACCGACCCCGGCTCGCACCGCCACCGCCGCCGCGAGGACGGCGAGGACGAGAGCGACGCCACAGAGTCGGCAGACAGCGAGAACGACATGGACCCGTCCTCCCTGAGGCGCTCGTCCTCTTCCTCAGCTCACAGCGGGGAGGACGGCGAGGGCGAGGCGAGGGAGAAGAGGGCCTTCATGAAGGCCTACGTGGAGAAGGTGTTTCACGGAAAGTAAGGAGCGGTTTCTGGCCCGCTCGCTCACTGATGCCTCCAGTGGTGGAGCCTGGTCATGACTGTTGTTGTTTTGACAGGGAGGACTTTGACCAGGAGGAGAAGGCTCGCTTTGGAGAGCTCTGCAGCGGAGACAACGCCAAAGGAAGGGAGTGGTTTGCCAAATACGTCAGCGCTCAGGTGAGAAGCAGCAGGAAACGACCCATCAGCTGTAGCTTCTGTTTACATAGAACATATGAGGAGGAGGAACACTGTTGCATTAACCCTTGCACATGCACATTAACCCTTGGAATCACATGAGCCACACACTCCCCTGCTGCAGGTCATGTGACTCTGAGTGGAGTCTTTCAGGCGTGTCAGCAGCGTGTCTCTGACATGCTGCTCCATGCAGCTCAGGGATTCAGTCAGATGTTTGCTAAAGCTTGTGGCGTGAAAGAACACGTTAACATCTAAAGGTCTGAATGAAGGAGAGACAAGCTGTCCTCCTATAGGACAAAGAGTTCAGTCACACTCATTTATCATGAATGATTGATTGATAAGGTGTCCTGTAAAGTCTTGAGTTAGGGTCCATGTTTATGTTTCATGATGCACTCCAGCCTGAGTTCAGACAGAAGAGCGTCTGCTTGTGACTGAAGTGGGTCAGAGGTCAGACGGTGACTCTGTGTTGTGTTGCAGCGCTGCCACTCTAAGTGTGTGTGTGAGGCCACCTTCTACAGGCTGGTGCAGTCGTTTGCCGTGGTTCTGTTTGAGTGAGTATGTTTGGATCTGTGCTTCTGCCAGTCTGTCCTTCAGAGGTGTGTGTGGTGGATGATGTGTGTGTGTTTGTTGGTTGTGTTGTGTTGCAGGTGTTACCAGATGGACGACTACAGCCCGGCCAAGAACCTCATGACCATGTGCTTCACATACTACTACATAGGTGAGGCCCCTCCTCACACTCCCACAGCAGAGTGTGTGTGTGTGTGTGTGTGTGTGTGTGTGCTGAGGCAAGAGGGCAAAGGAGGGCTGAGTCATGTTCACACTGACACGCTTCTGAATGCTCCTTACTGAGAGGATCTCAGTGATTAAGAAGCATCAGGCTGGAGCAAAGTTTGAGTGACTGAAGCTGCTCAGCTCCTCTGAGCCTCTGAGCTGTGACAGGTCCAGATCCTCTGAGCTCTGACAGGTCCAGATCTTCTGAGCTCTGACAGGCTCTGAGCTCTGACAGGTCCAGATCCTCTGAGCTCTGACAGGTCCAGATCTTCTGAGCTCTGACAGGTCCAGATCTTCTGAGCTCTGACAGGTCCAGATCTTCTGAGCTCTGACAGGTCCAGATCCTCTGAGCTGTGACAGGTCCAGATCCTCTGAGCTCTGACAGGTCCAGATCCTCTGTGAGCTGTGGCTTCATCTCCTCTCCTCCTCCTCCTCCTCAGGAAAGTCCCAGCCCTCCCCCTCAGAGCTGCTGGATCGCGGCGCTTCTCCAGCTGGTGTAGACTCGTATCTGGGCAAAGCCAACTACTGGCTGTCTGGGAAGAAGGACGCGGCCGAGCGGCTCCTGAAGAACACATCAAAGACCGACGTGATGGGCTTCTTTGGAGGCCTGGAGAGCAAACTGAGGAGCTCTATGACCCCAAAGAGCGAGTGAGCAGACACATCTCCTTCTTTCCTTCTTTGTATGTTGTTGTCACACCTGACTCCTCCCTGCTCCCGTCTTCTTTCCAGGGATGAAGAAACCCCGGTGGAGATGAAGCCCAGATCCCCAGGTAGCTGCACAGAGTGGAGCCTAAACAGAAACATCTTGTCCTTCTCACTGTTCTGCCCTTTCAGTTAGAAGAGAAGAACTGGACTTGTTCTGCTTTCGTCCCCAGAGTCTGACGCTCCAGAGAAGAAGAGAGGGGAGAAGGTTTACCTGTACACACACCTGAAGCAGCAGCCCATCTGGTAGGTGGAGAAGAAAAAGCACACAGAACCCCACAGAACCACACAGGAGCAAACAGAACCCCACAGAACCACACAGAGCCACACAGAACCCCACAGAACCACACAGAGCCACACAGAATCCCACAGAACCACACAGAGCCACACAGAACTACACAGAACCACGCAGAACCACGCAGAACCACACAGGACCACACAGAGCCACACAGAACCCCACAGAACCACACAGAACCACACAGGACCACACAGAACCACACAGAGCCAGACAGAGCCACACAGAACCCCACAGAACCACACAAGACCACAAAGAACCACACAGAATCACACAGAACCCCACAGAACCCCACAGAGCCACACAGAACCTTAGCTTGAGGAGCATGAGGAGAGGAGGAGAGGAGAACAGGTAGAGGAGGAGAGGAGGAGAGCATGTTTCCGTGTGTGGATCCATGCCTTCATCAGTGTCCTGCCTTCATCAGAGGACAGTCCAGGTTCTAAGGTCAAAGGTCACAGTGCCACCTTGTCTCCTTCAGGCACACGCTAAGGTTTTGGAACGCTGCCTTCTTTGACGCCGTCCACTGTGAGAGGACGAAGAGGTCGCCGACAACCAGGTGAGAGAAGACAGAAGGTTTAGAATGAAAATGAGATCAAACAATACATAATGTATATAAGTGTGTGTGTGTGTGTGTGTGTGTGTGTGGATAATCTCATGATGCTTCAGACCGTCTTCTTCTTCTCTTCTTCTCTTCTCATCCTCTCCTCTTCTTTTCTTCTTCTTCTCTTCTCTTCTTCTTCTCCTCTTGATGTTCTTCCCTCCCTCTCATTAACCCTTTGTCTCCTTGTGTCTCGCTGCCATGCAGAGGGACGCAGGACGGAGAGAAAGAGAGGTCTGTCCTTCTATTTGTCCCTCTGGCCTTAAAGCAAACGCAGTCACAGATTAGAGACGTGTGGTGCCACCATGAGGCTGAAATGCAGAACAGAGTGACAACAACAACAACAGGACACAGAGGCAGAAGGGACAGTTGTGACGTTTCTCAGCTTATATTTAAAAATGTGAGAGTTTAGGATGAGGAGAGGAATCAGCAGCCTCAGCATTCTGTAACATTCATGAAGCTATTCAACCACAAACTGACACAGGAAACCAAAACACTCAAGGTTGCAGTTTAGACGTTAGCAGAATGTTGACATGCTGACTCAGCCTGAGCAGCTGCTGCACACAAACACTGGGATTCCTCCGCTCGCTGTCCGTCAACAAGGAAATCTGCCACTTTGCATCCGAAGCAACAGAGAATGGAAGCAAATCTGTTCCACATTAGCTTCAGTTGAGACCAGCAGAGCGCTGGCCTGTGCTGGTCTCAGCTGGAGCCACCAGAGAGCAGCAGAGGGTCAGATGGTCTAAGGGTCTGAGGGTCTGAGGGTCTCAGGGTCTGAGGGTCTGAAGGTAACAGGGTCTGAGGGTCTGAAGGTAACAGGGTCAGAGGGTCAGAGGGTCAGATGGTCTAAGGGTCTGAGGGTCAGAGGGTCTGAGGCTCAGATGGTCTAAGGGTCAGATGGTCTGAGGGTCTCAGGGTCTGAGGGTCTGAAGGTAACAGGGTCAGAGGGTCAGATGGTCTAAGGGTCTGAGGGTCAGAGGGTCTGAGGGTCAGAGGGTCAGATGGTCTAAGGGTCTGAGGGTCAGAGGGTCTGAGGCTCAGATGGTCTAAGGGTCAGATGGTCTGAGGGTCTCAGGGTCTGAGGGTCTGAAGGTAACAGGGTCAGAGGGTCTGAGGGTCAGATGGTCTAAGGGTCAGAGGGTCTGAGGGTCTCAGGGTCTGAGGGTCTGAAGGTAACAGGGTCAGAGGGTCTCAGGGTCTCAGTTTATCAGCTGAGTTTAAGTCAAACACTTCACTGTAGTTGTGTTTGTTTCGATAATGATTTGATTTCTGTACGTAATGTTTCTTGTTGCCATGGTTGCATGATGGACTGACTGCATGTTGGCTCCCTGCATGTTCTCCTTCTCTTCATGTTGCTCCTGTTTACCCTCCATGCACGACGCTGCTGTTTCCTCTGCAGATGCATGCTGGGAGAAAACTCAGAGCCACTTCACTCTGCTAATGTTGACATGTTTGAAGCACGGCTTTGGTTTGGTTTGGGTCTCATCGACCCGCTGAGCCTGAGCGCCGCCCTGCTCAGCCAGAGCGCCGCCCTGCTCAGCCAGAGCGCCGCCCTGCTCAGCCAGAGCGCCCTGCTCAGAGACACGTGGGCGCTCTGGACAGCTGAGGGGTAAACTGGCCACAGAGCGACTGTGATAATTCAATGTTATCGCCGTGGCAACCAGTGTGAGCCCTGGAGGTGGGACTGGAGCTGAAGTGTAAACAGAGGAGCAGGCGGTCGTGTGTTTGTTTGTTTGTGAGTCTTCATCCCAGAGGGACCGTGATGATGAAGAGAGCAGGCTTGTCTTAAAGAGACACTACCTCTTATTGTTTTCACTCAGTGTGCATAATACTGCCGCAGCAAAGTAGAGAGGAAGTGGATTCATGCTTTTGTTGTTTATTGAAGCTCATCATCATCATCATCATCATCTTCATCATCTTCTCCATCTGCTTCTTCCTGATGTCTCATGTTTTGTTTTGCTGATAATGATGATGATGATGATGAATGTGTCCTGCTCTTCGTCACGGTTGCATTAATGGACCCATCACACACTGACCATGTAACCTTGACCCCTTGACCCCTGCTGTCTCTCCCTCTGCCGCAGGGAGAAGTGGTGTCACATGACCCAGGAGGAGAGAGACGACAGCTCCAAGATCGATGAGAACATTGCCTTCGGCCAGCTGGGGTGAGGAAGACGAGTACATGAACTCCTTTACTCACTGCGGCTCAATGAAGGCAAACGAAGAGTTAACCTTAGCTGAGTGATGGAGGGAAACAGCGCCTCTATGGGAGGAGCTTAGACTTAAGACACTTACACACTTACACTCTGTGGAGAGATGAGATGATGAGATGAAGGTGATGATGTGATGAAGGCGATGAAGGTGATGAAGGCGATGATGTGATGAAGGTGATGATGTGATGGATGTGATGATGTGATGAAGGTGATGATGTGATGATGTGATGAGGCGATGATGTGATGAAGGTGATGATGAGATGAAAGTGATGATGTGATGAAGGTGATGATGAGATGTGATGATGTGATGAAGGTAATGATGAGATGAAGGTGATGATGTGATGGATGTGATGACTTGATGAAGGTGATGATGTGATGAAGGTGATGATGTGATGGATGTGATGAAGGTGATGGATGTGATGACGTGATGAAGGTGATGATGTGATGAAGGCGATGATGTGATGGATGTGATGATGCGATGATGTGATGATGAGATGAAGGTGATGATGTGATGAAGGTAATGATGAGATGAAGGTGATGATGTGATGATGTGATGGAGCTTCTTGTGTGTGTTCCCCTCAGGACTTTCACTCATAACATGCTGGCGTTCGGCCTCAGTAAGAAGCTCTGCAACGACTTCCTGAAGAAGCAGGCGGTCATCGGGAACCTGAACGAAGGTACGACAGGAACACACACACACACACACACACACACACACACACACACCCAAGGATCTATCATTACTTTGATCTAAAGGAAAGTAGTAAGTGTGTGTGTGTGTGTGTGTGTGTGTGTGTTTCCTCTTTGCAGAACAGTCCAAGTTGCTGAGTGACCACATAGAGAAAATGGCAGCAGAGTGAGATGGACGCACGGCGCTTTTATGGACTGATGGCCCACACACACACACACACACACACACACACACATACAGGCATAATATTGTTGCATCAGTGAGGTTGACGTGTTGGGTCAGATGACATCATCCTCAGCAGTCAGCTGTAACATCTGAGTGAAGCCTGAGCCTCATTCTACATCACATACATGTACGGTGTGTTAGATGTTGCATGGCTGTTTCCTTTACAACCATATGAACCGTTGGTATGAAAGCATGTGTGTTTGTGTGTGTGTGTGTGTGTGTGCGTGTCTGTGTGTCTTCGGCCCATGAAACGTACGTCTGAACAAAGTGACTGATGTTGAATGGATCCATGTTGTTCCTTCAGCACAGCGATAGAACTTCTGCTCCCCGCCACAATAAAAGCTCCTTTATTCCCAAATAGAAGTGTTGTTACACCATCATGCCCTTCTCTCAGCTACTTCACGTTGCAGATGGGCGAAGGTCAAAGGTCATAGGTGAACATATTTGTATTTAACTAAACAACACGATGTCAGTGACACCAGTTTGGACGTGCATTTCCTCTAAATCATGGAACTTTGTAAATGTATTTGCTTCTGTGTGTTCAGAGCTGCTTTGACCTCGTTCCACCCAGAGGAGCGTCAGACTCCTCATCTGTCCAAAGTGCCTTCATGTAACCAGATTCCTTGATCCTTGACCTCTTGATCTCCTGATGCTACTCCAGAAAACACTAAGGCAAAGCTTTGTGACTCACTGAACCTCTGCACGCAAACTAAACTCCCCGTGTTCGTGTTAGCAGGGCTGAAACAACAAATATGTAGATAAAGAGAAGCATGTCACCTATAGGTCAAAGGTCGGCCCATGTAGTACCAAGTATAGTTCTCTATGTGTGGTGTTGCATGCGTGTGTGTATCCGTGTTAGCATGTGCAAACTGCTGAGCAAAGGGAGAAGGAGCATTGAACTGACAGGCCAAGTCTCTTAGCTGTAATACTTCATTCGGCCACTGTGGGGCAGCGTTGTGTCTTGAAAGCGATTCTCAAAGAGAGTTTGTTCAAGAGTTTGTCTGAATCTGTGCCGTCTCCATATATAAATGTGTTTTTAAACCGTCCTACACATCTGCAGGTGAGTGAGGATGAGTCGCTCAGTCGGGTCGCCCTGTGTGAGGACGACCCCCTGACCCCCTGCTGATCTGTCTGAAGTTTGTAAATAGGATTCATATATAAGTGTATTTAAAGTGCTGTGTAGTGAAGCTCTTAGTGAGTGTTTGCTGTAGAGTGTAGATGTTAAGCGGTCGATGTAACGGTGACCTGTGACCTCTGACCTCACACGGCCGCACACAGCTAAGTGTTGTGCAATAATGTGTGAGTCGTTCCCTCCTCCTCTTTCTGATTCATGCCTCTTTTGGTCCACAATGATTGTTTGAATAATTGATTTTTTGTATTGTATTTTTTCTTTGTGTGTTAATTTTTGCGTTGCAGTTGTGTGTTGTAATCAGATGACTAAACTTCTGTAACCTGTCCACACACACATGATGCTGTAACATGTTTCCAGTTGTGGGTTTTTTTTGTTTGTATTTGTCTTTTGTCTACTTGACCTTTGACCCTTTTGGCCTCTCGTCAATCATCTCACCTTTGTTATTATTGACCTGTTTATCTCTGTTAGCTCCTCTGAGCCGTTTGCACTTCACCGGGTCTCATTTTGTGACTTTGATGCCTCGTGTTTGTCAAGCACGGCTCCTTTGTAACCGTAGCAACTGTTGTGAAACGCGGACCACCATCTGTGTTTTGTTACGCTGATGGCCAAACGTCTTTACGTCTTGTTGACTTTTATCCACCTTGAGAAAATGATCATTAAAGCAAACACTCAGCTTTCTTCTTCATGGTAGATTTGTGTACCAAACACTTTCTGCATTTCTTTCTGCACTTTGGACTCTTTGGCCGTTGTGTCGTTCTTCATTCGCCCGCTGATGCACAGGAAGCTTCACGTTTCTGCAGAGATGGAGTTTTACTCCACACAGGAGGGGCCACAAGCATTCAGCCTCTTTACACCACAAACACAACTACGGCCCTGTGACTCCTGATCTGATGCTGGACTCACATGGTAGACAGATACAGTATGGACATAAAGATATGTGTATGTATACATGTAGAGAGAGAGAGAGAGAGAGAGAGAGATAAACAGAATATACAAGAACCCTGTGATGTGTGATAATACATAAACAAGTCTCTTATCAGTATAATACATAAATATGAGACAGAGGAAGGACACGGCTCCAAATACAACAGAAGGAAGCTTTATTGATCTGTGGTTCAGGAGGTTATCGTAGGAAAAACAAGAACATTAAAAGAAAAGAAAAACTGCGTGCGTGCGTGCGTGCGTGCGTGCGTGTGTGTGTGTGGGGCAGAGTGGGTGGTTGTATATGTCTGTGTCAATGAGAGCAGCGTGTTGATTGGAGCCTCTCTGGCTGTACAATGTTGGAGTGTTCCAGCGTGTGAGCGCTCTGCTGAGCCGCCGCCGCTCTGCCGTTTCCAGCTCTGTGTATAAATAAACAGCAGTCACGCCGGCTGCACTCTGATTGGACGCCACGTAATGAGCTGTGAAAGGCCAGTCAGCAGTGTCACACCACCAACACACTCCTCTGTCTAATTAATGCCAGACCTCCACACACACACGACACACACACCAGGTTAAACTCCACCCAGGGGTTAATGAAGGCCAACACAGGCTCCTCCTCCTGCTGTGTATCGATTGCAGGATCGCTCATCAATCCACCGGGCAGAGACGCTTCTAGCTTAGAAATCCTTTAGTTTAGTTTGAAACAAGTTTTCTGTAACTTCTCTCCCAACTGTTTTGTCAATAAAGTTTTATCTAAACAAAATGGCCGACTCCTACCAACTACGATTCTGGACCAGGAGGGAAGGGAGGACCCAGTTTGGACCCCCAGATAGTTGAAGAGCTGTGAAGGTAAAGTGACTGTGCGTAGTTTTGTGAGTTGTGGGGAAATCGGATCAAATTGTGACAAACTGGAATCTTCTGAGCGTTTTAACATTCAGCCAACGAATCAAACCTCCAGACCCCCCAACACACACAAGGCACACGGGATCAGTTCAGCCAGACTGGACCAGACTGAGTCACAGTGCCACCTGATGGTGCATGTGTGCCAAGCTACGTGCTGCATTCAGGTGATTCTAGTAAAGATGAGACATTTTGTACGAATCACAGCTCCCAGATGTTTGTACACACACACACACACACACACACCTAAAGTCACACATGTGAGTTCACATTTGCTTACAAACATACAGGAAGTGTGATGCGTTCAGGATCACTGAGAGACAACGAGCAAACATCTCAGATCTGTAAATGCAGCTGTGCAGCATAAATCTAAACTGCTTTGGTTTAGCAAAACTGAAGTGTGTGTGTGTGTGTGTGTGTGTGTGTGTCTGTGTGTGTGTGTGTGTGTGTGTGTGTGTGTGTGTGTGTGTGTGTGTGTGTGTGTGTGTGTGTGTGTGTGTGTGTGTGTGCTCCACTTCCTCTGGATTAAGTGCTAAAGTCAGGGTGGTCCCAGGCTGGGGGTGGTGAGCCTGCTGCTGTGTACAAGTACACACACACACACACACACACATACACACACACACACACACACAGACAGATAGAGATAGAGAGTTGTAGCTTATATGAAACCCAGGGGTTTCAAACGTTGAAAACCTGCGACCTCAGCTGCAGCCTGTGCTTCTTCATGGTTCAGATGTTTGATGTTTGTTTCAGATGAAGCTGAAGCTTCAGTTTCATGATTTTGAAAATTCCATTGTAGAAACATTGTTGAGCAATACTGCCAGACATGCTTAGTGTGGTTTTGTCCAGCGTGTGGCAGTATCACTAATGTGAGCTTAAATGAACTACATGTGTTGTGTGTGTGTGTGTGTGGTTACATGTTGTCCAAACAAACACACTCCAGTAAAGACTTCAACCAATGAACACAAAGTTTGTGCAACAATACGTCACTTATGAGCGTCGTCTCAAGAATACAAGCTGAGCTCCTGAGCTGTCCTCTGATTGGACACAACTCTTCGTTACTACACAGCTTCACTGACCTGGTTAGTAACCTTCAGGCCTGTAAGTCTTTAATGTGACCCTTAAATGGACCAAATAAAGAAATGGAACACAATCCAGAACAAAAACACAAAATACAGCAACAAACCTGACCGACAACTGACAATCCAGTTCAATGCACAGAAAGCTTCATAGCAGTCTGTTGTATTGCTTTGGATCATATTTTACAGCTGTGTGTGTGTGTGTGTGTGTGTGTGTGTGTGTTTGTGTGTGTGTGTGTGTGTGCGCGCCTGCGTGTGCGTGTGAGTGTGCGTGTGCGTGAGTGTGCGTGTGCGTGTGTGTGTGTACAGTACACGTGTGTTTGTATCCAGGCTGTAAACAGCATCAGTCCTGGTCTGGATAATGATGTATGGACCTTTGTGCCAGGAAACCTAACTTGATTAGCGGCTAATGTAGCCTGAACCAAGCCCATCAATCTTCATCAAGGCCCCGCCCTCCCCCGGTGCTGAGTGTGTATTTGGACAAGTGTGGCCGGTTTATGTAGAGAGTGAAAAAATATAATAAACACTCGGATTAGGACTCGTTTGAACCTGTGAGCTCTAAAGGAGGAGATGGAGCGCCGAGCTGGACCTGACTGTGTGTGTGTGTGTGTGTGTGTGTGTGTGTGTGTGTGTGTGTGTGTGTGTGTGTGTGTGCGTGTGTGTGTGTGTGTGTGTGTGTGTGTGAAATGACTCCCCATGTTCAAAGATATTCAGTCAGTTTAGAATCTGATCCACAAAGAGCTGAGGTCTGGCTCTGTGCCAAGAGGAGGAAACCCCTCACACATGGAATATTGATCAATCAATCATCAATCAGGCTTTTCTCAAATATCCTTCCACTGTTTAACATTCATGACTCAGGTTAGTTAGTGAGTTTGGTTGTGTGTTTGTTTTTCTTTATTTATCACTAATATGAGGTCATGTTCAGGTTTATGTCTGCATGTTATAAGTGAGGATTCACTGGTTCTTGTCCCTGCATGGTCTCTGTCTGCTCCTGGGCACTGGGTCCTGGGTCCTGGGTCCTGGGTCCTGGGCACTGGGCACTGGGCACTGGGTCCTGGGTCCTGGGTCCTGGGCACTGGGTCCTGGGTCCTGGGTTCTGGGCTTTGGGTTCTGGGCTTTGGGTTCTGGACCCACAGTTTGTTTTCTCAAATAACAAATAAGCTTGGTGAGGGTTTCCTCTCTGCTCTCTCATGAGGATCTCTTCCTGTTCAAACAGTCCCAGAGCATCCGAGGAGCAGCATCCCTCTGTCACAGAGGAGCAGCGTCCCTCTGTCACAGAGGAGCCCATCAGGATCAGTCTCATTCTCCCTCTGGCTCCTGTGCCGCTCTCTCTCCTCGCCCCTCTGAGCTTCTCCGTCTTTTATTTACACGTCTGGTCAGAAGAATCCTATACACAGGAAATGCTTGTGAATGTGAGTTCCTCTCCTCAAACGTGCGGAAGTTTATTTATTTCGACAAACATTCCTGATTTGCACAGACTGGAGCGTTTGAGAGCTGAGAGCCGTGCGGGCCGCAGCTCTCAGCTCTCAGCTCTCAGCTCTCAGCTCTCAGCCTATATTTAGACATGAGCGTCCTGTGTGAGCGGCCTGCAGCCCGTCTGACACGTTACATGCGTGTGATGAAACCATGTTACACACAGAGATCCAGCATGGGACCTTTACATCAAATACATCAGTGAGCATGTATGTTAGCTCAGGCTGGGAAGAAATACAAAAAGTGAGAAGATAAAGGAAATTAAAACAAAACAAACTGAATATAAAAATCGATTCATCTTCAGTTCTTTTATTCATTGATTAGAAATAAAGGAAAACAAGCGGTTTAGTTTTATTTACAATTCATTTAAACCTGTTTGACTTCAGCTGAGACTCCAGCTACAACAACTCGTCTAACTTGTGCACAGGATGTTTAAACATTATTTAGTGGATCGGTTCCTCCTGGTTATTTAACTCAGATCACTTTGATTGATTACAACTTTGTATGATTGAACAATACTTTGATTATCAGTGAGACTCGGTGACCTGGAGCCCAAACTTCTGATCAGATGAATACACACCAATCCATTAGTTACAGTTAGATGTGGTGAGGTCCCTTTGTAAATTGCAATGGATGACTGATAAGTTCTGAGCCTGGAATAGAACAGTCCAGTCGTCTCCATTTCACTCGGATGATTTAATGTTTATCTCACTTCCATAGAAGTGTTTATCTTGAAAGTTAAATCCCTGCAGTACCTGGAAATTATAATCCTCCTGAATTAGGAGTGCTGTTCAGAAGAGAGCAGATTGATTTGACTCCACTCACACATTAGAGACACGAGACAGGCTCAGAACTTATCAATCAGCCCTCACCCAGGAGCTTTCAGTATTTCAGAGAGGAGAAGCTACAAAAGAACATTCTCACAAAAAAGACCCAAACTTCTGCACATTAGGTTCTGTTCCTCTGGTTCTCATGCTGGTTGATCTCATTTATTCTAAACAACACTGACGTCACTTTATCAAACTAAACTTTTATTTTGCTCATGATATTCAGAACAAAGTGCAAAGTGTGTGATTAGATGACAGTTAAATTCGTTGCCATATTCCTGTTGCCATGGTCACGGAGACATTTTACACTCATCTTGAAGACGAACTCTCGGGTGACGTCATCACTAAGCACGTCAGCTTTCCCTTTACAGTTTTATAAAATAAATCAAAATGACCAAATTTGTCTACAGGTCATTAAACTGAACAGAAGTGAAGAGGAGGAGGAGGAGGATGAAGAAGAAGAAGAAGAAGCATGACACATTCCGATCAAGATCGACTCCCACTTGATCGATGTGTTCACTTGTAGTGCAGGATTCTGTCTGGGTAGAGAGACAGGTATGAGCAGAGGGGGAAGCTCATCTGATACACCTGCTGCACCGCCGGGCTGAGGGCGGGACGCTCTGCGCATGCGGCGACGCTGCCGCTCACCTCGTCTTCGTTTCTGGATAAGATGCTCTCGATGCTAAAGCCGCGGGACTTGGTGTCCCTGCTCGGGGTGGCGCCCTTCGCTCTGTCCGGCACCGGCACCGGCACCGGCAAGTTCGTGTTCCCCGAGCAGCTGACGGCGCAGAGCGGACCCCGGTCCCTCACGGTGAACGCGGACCTCCTCTCCTCCGCCTCGTTCTCTCCGCCCGGGGGTCGCGCCGCGTCCGTCCACAGCGCTGCGTGTCTCGGCTCCGGGTGCGCAGCATCGGGCCTCCTCCCGTCTTCGTTGGAGGACACTCTGGCTCTCCGGGTGTTTTGGGGCTCCTCCGCGTGGTTGAACTCGACAAGAACTGGTTTGGACACCGCCTCTGGTTGTGTCTCCGTCCTCTCCGCACCCTGCCGTCCCGGGGTCACCGGTGTCCCCTGTTGGTGTCCCTCCCTGGACGCGCCCGGGCCCCTGGTGCGCTTGTGTCCAGCACCTTTGGAGTCCAGAGCCTCCTGCTGGCTCTTCGCCTTCCTCTTCCTCCGTCGGTAGTTGCCGTTCTCAAACATGTCCAGGCACTTGGTGTCCAGCGTCCAGTAGCTGCCTTTGCCCGGCCGCCCTTTCTCCCTGGGCACCTTGATGAAGCAGTCGTTGAGGGAGAGGTTGTGGCGGATGGAGTTCTGCCAGCCCTGTTTGTTGTCGTGATAGAAGGGGAATCTGTCCATGATGAACTGGTAGATGCCGCTCAGCGTTGCGCGCTGCTCCGGTGCGCTCTTGATGGCCATGGCGATGAGCGCGATGTAGCTGTACGGCGGCTTCTGTGGAGGCTCCTGGCGCGCAGACACGAAGCTCAGGGTGGCGGCGGGCAGGACCCCCCCGCCGTCTGCCCCGTACAGGTAAATGAGCGGAGGGGCGGAGAGGTTAAGAGCCGAGGAAGGCAACCCGAGCGGCGGCAGGCGGCCGTGGTAGAGACTCATGGCGCCGGGGAAGCTGGAGTGTGTCCCGGGGAAAGTTGCGGCTGCTCCCGGAGCTCCTCTCCTCCGCTGACTGACTCCAGAGCCTCATGAGGCCCCAGAAAAATGTTAATAATTGTTGTACGTTTGTGTTATGTTGACTTTGCACTGGGAAATAAATTGTCCATCATAAACAGTCGGTGGTGTTCTCAGCCCACCCACATTAATTAAAATTTCATTGCGCTGAAACTCCCTCATGCTCCCCCCCCCGCCCCCCCCTCTCTCATGCCCCCTCCACCTCCCCCCCCGGCCCAGCAGCCAATGAGGTGCCGGGTTATTCCCTCATCTGTTTATAGAATTAGTCGCTTGATAAGTCTGCCCACCCAGGTTGAATCAAGCTGTGTTTATTTGGAAAAATTTCCGGGCACCCAATCCATAAACGCTGTGATGTGCTGTTTGAAATCTCACGTCCACCCCTGACGCGCTGAGCTGCTCACACAGAGAGAACAAGCAAACAGCGCGCTGCTCTCTGTGGCGGCGCTCAAATCAAAACAAAGCGTAAAAGGGAAAAGAAGTTCAACAATTTCCTTTAACTCGTGTCAGGCCGCTTCGTGCCTCCGGGCCAACGAACATGGATGTAAACCGAGTGTTTGCTGTAAGGACGGATTCTACAGCAAACAGCCCGGATCCCAAAGTACAACAAGGAGTCTGTCCAATAAATAACCACGAGGAGGAGGAGGAGGAGGAGATGAAGAAGAAGAGATGAAGAAGAGAGGAACCAAAGCTGCTGCAAGTATGTGGCATCAGATACAACAGGACCATCCCCCTGTGACCATCATCTTCATCTTCATCATCTTCATCATCAAAATAGACCTTTGCTTGAAATAGAATCTATGCTCTTGTTAATATGAATTGTTTTTAGGGCCTGGACACACACACACACACACACACACACACACACACACACACACACACACACACACACACACACACACACACACACACACACAGAGCCCAGGCTGTCCTCTATGTGAACATGATGTCCACTACTGAGGACACAAGTCAAGGTTCTGATCTGCTTCAGGCCAAATTCACTTCTGAAGAAAAAGATTTGATTTGTTCAGACTAATAATTCAAGAAGTTACAGTACAATACATACTTACACACACACACACACACACACACACACACACACACACACACACACACACACACACACACACACACACACTACACACACACACACACACACACACACACACAATGACAATGATAAAAACTTTTAATTGATCAATAGAAATGAATCAGAAACAGAATAGAGTTGAGAGTTTTAAGATACTTTATTAACACATATCTACACACACACACACACACACACACACACAGTGTGTGTGTGAGGCTTTGGTTCATTCTAAAGATTTCAGCTCTGTCATTTGTGACCCGGTTGGCTGGTTGAACACTTGACTGGCAACATAAACACATCAAAAGTCCAGTTTCAGCTTGTAGGAGGTTCTGAGCTCTGGTGCGGATCTGTCTGGATGCTTCCTGATCATACATGATGAAGCTCACTGATCATACATGATGAAGCTTCCTGATCATACATGATGAAGCTTCCTGATCATACATGATGAAGCTTCCTGATCATACATGATGAAGCTCACTGATCATACATGATGAAGCTTCCTGATCATACATGATGAAGCTTCCTGATCATACATGATGAAGCTCACTGGTCATACATGATGAAGCTCACTGATCATAAATGATGAAGCTCACTGATTATACATGATGAAGCTCACTGATCATACATGATGAAGCTTCCTGATCATACATGATGAAGCTTCCTGATCATACATGATGAAGCTCACTGATCATACATGATGAAACTTCCTGATCATACATGATGAAGCTCACTGGTCATACATGATGAAGCTTCCTGATCATACATGATGAAACTTCCTGATCATACATGATGAAGCTCACTGGCCATACATGATGAAGCTCACTGATCATAAATGATGAAGCTCACTGATCATACATGATGAAGCTCACTGATCATACATGATGAAGCTCACTGATCATACATGATGAAGCTCACTGGTCATACATGATGAGTAAGCATGCAGCTGTGTTGGTGGGAGCGGTGAGCTGAGCTCCACATGTTGTTAGCTCGTGCTGTCAGACGCTGCGGGCGGTCAGTCGGGCTCTGCTGCCTTACATGGACAGCAGGGACAGACTCTTATTTGTAGATGTGAGCGTGATGCTTTATATTATGTATTTTCCTGTTTATAGGTCGATGGAGGATTATAACAACTTCACAAGTGCTCACAGCTGGCTGCTGCTTACATTAGGAGTTTGGAGCTTTGGGTGGATAAACTCAGAAGTTGTCTTTTCTCTTTTTCCTCTCAGCTGACGGTGATTCATTAGGAGATAAACCCAAACTAACAGAGCAGGATGAGACGTGGACAAACCGCAGCATGCAGACCTGAACCCTGCTCCGTCCACACAGAGGGGACAGGGTCAGTCTGTACCTTCATATACACTCAGCCTGTGTGTGTGTGTGTGTGTGTGTGTGTGTGTGTGTGTGTGTGTGTGTGTGTGTGTGCAGATAGACAGAGCAGAAGAGTTCAGAGGTAAATCAACTTTTCTGTTGTTTTTGTCTGTAAATATAATAAAATGTGTAAATATAATAAGATTATAAATATGTTCTCAAATTCTCAAAAGCTGATTAATAATTTTGCTCTGGGTTTAGTTGAGCCTCTGAGTTCAGTCTGAGGCTGGACCCTCCTCAGACTCTGCTGCCATCTAGTGGCAACAACAAGGTTACAACAGGATGGCCTCGTGAACACACACACACACACAATTAGTTGACTTTCTGCTCAGTTTGTCGTGATTAAAGTGTGTGTGTGTGTGTGTGTGTGTGTGTGTGTAAATCGATTAATCATTTATAATGTATAATATTTATGATTAGTTAATAAATTCTTCCTCTTCTTCGTGATGAACTGTGGCTCTTCTTCATTAAATGGAACCTTTTGCTTCATCCCATCACATCTCCTCATCCTCCTCATCAGGTGCATGGCGCCGTCTGCTGGCCAAACTGGGGACAGCAACACTTCTGTCCAAACTGATTCACACGAAGTTAACAAAGTTTATTTTATTTATTCAGTGTTTCATACAAACTAGAGGAGCAAACTCAAGCTCAACCATCTAACAGGTCAGAGCTGGAGCGGTGTGTGTGTGCTGGTCTCTGCTGGGGCTCAACTGGTGGCTCTGGGAGCAGATATCTGACCGCCCAGTGCAGGAGAACATCTGGAACTCTGAATCTGCTGAAGTCCTGCAGGTTCTGTCCCGTGACCTGGAAGGAGGAAGAGATCGCGGTGCCGTTGCTATGGATACTGGGGGTCTGACTGCTGCCCCCCTCAGACCCCGAGGTCTCAAAGAGCCAGGACGGGGGGCTCTCACCGACCCCGGCCTCCTCTTCCTCCGGCGCCGGGTCGCATCTCTTCCTCTTGGCCTTCCCGCTCCTCTTCACCTGGACCCCCGGGGCCTGGTGGTCTCCATCTGAAGCTGGGAGATGTGGTGGCGTCTGGTCTGCGTCTGTGGCAGCAGAGCAGCTTGAAGCTTCAGGAGGGTGGGCTGAGGTGGAGGGGGGACAGGGGTGAGGTCTCTGGTAGGGAGGGAGGAAGCTGAGCTCTCTGCTGGGCTCAGACGTCTGCAGCGCCGCAGGTCGGTCCTCTCTGATCTGTGTGCTGGTTAAGACGGCGACACACGGCTGAGCCCCGACTGAGGGAGTGAGAGGAAAGGGAGGAGAGCCGGCAGGAGACAAGGAGCTGCTGACGCTGTCACACGGGGGACGGAACATGTCCCACGGGTTGGACAGATGTGTGCTGTCACTACTGATCATCCCTGCCACCGTGTCCCCATGGAGGACGCTGTCCTCATGGGGGACGCTGTCCCCGGGCCCAGGCCAGCTCTCATGGCTGTGAGGAGCACTGAGAACATCTGGAGCCCTTATTCCCTGGGGGGTCCTAGTATGCTGGAGTCCCTCAGGTGTCTCCTCTTCTTCTTCTTCTTCTGGCATGAGGACAAACCTCACAGGGATGCTGAGGGGCTCCTCCTCCTTATATCTGACCCGGTCCAGGTCCCAGCCCGTGGCAGCGCAGGGGTCCCTGGGGGGCCCAAGGGATCCCAGCAGCTTCTGGACCTCCTGCAGCAGCTCCTCCACACATTCGTGCTCCCAGACACCGAGCAGCTCCGACAGATCGGACTCGTCCTGGCTCAGCTGCGAGCCGAGCCCCTGAGCCAACTGGGCCTTCCAGGTCTGACTGATCTTGTGGCGGACGGAGGGCAGGCTGGTGCAGTGTGGGGTCTGGACCTGGTCCGGGCCGGCCGGTTTTGTCACCAGCTGCTCCACAGACAGGAGGAACCGGCATCTGTTCAGTTCCGCGTCCATGTGGAACCGCGTGCGGTACCGCGTGATGACCACGATGACGTTGTCCAGTCCGGTGACACGCTCCCGCTCCTCCTCCTCCTGGAGCCGCTCCCAGGCCGCTGCGGTCAGCACGGCGGGGATCTGGACCGAGCCGTCGGACAGGAAGAGAAGCCCCGCGGGCCCCTGGGAGCCCCCGGCCTGGGACTCACTCACGGAACCCACGCCGGTGACGTAGGCCGTCAGCCGGCCCGTGCATTCCGCCTTCTCGTCGTCGTGGTTCAGGATCAGAGTCTCTATCCACGGAACCTGCGTGTTCCGAACCGGCCGATACATGTCTGCGGTTTCAAAACACAGGGTGCAGCTCCGATTGAGCTCCGACCGGAAACCAGTGACTTTCAAGAGTTCCTCTGCCGAGAGACGAGCCAATGTTCCGGGTGAATGTGTGACTCTGTCTGTCTGCCTGTCTGCCTGTCTGCCTGTCCTGTCTGTCTGCCTGTCTGCCTGTCTGCCTGTCTGTCTGTCTGTCTGTCTGTCTGTCTGTCTGTCTGTCTGAACGAACGACATGTTTCTCTATGGTACAGTAAGTTAGTCGACTTGGGTTTTGGCGGACATGTTTAGCTGCGACACACCGCGTTTCCTTACTTAATATATTGACTAAATAACACAGCGGATCATCAGCCCGTTAGCTTGTTTAGGCTTTAGTGGAAGTGACATGTTTGTTTGTTTGTTTGTTTGTTTGCGTGTTTATGTGTCTGTTTGTTTGGATGCGTCACAACACAGGAAAAGAAATCGAGACCGTCTTCAAAATAAAAGCATAAACAGAGCCGCTTCTGTAGCCACGAAGAGGAGCAGGGTGACGTCACTTATGATCTCAGCTTAATCAACTCGATATTTGATCTGTGCTCCTGGTTTACTGATATACTGATACTGATTCATTAATAAGTACTAGGGGGAGGCAGTGGCTCAGTGGGTAGTGCTTCCGCTTGGGAACCGGAGGGTCGCCGTTTCGGGCCCCTGCCGAGGTGCCCCTGAGCAAGGCACCGAACCCTCAATTGCTCCCCTCTCTGCCACCGAAGGGTGGTACTGTAATGTAATGTAAGTCGCTTTGGATAAAAGCGTCTGCCAAATGATCGTAATGTAATGTACTAAAGACACACCAGAGGACATTAAGAGACAGAGACATCAAGACAAGCTAAACATGTAAATGTGAGTAATGTGTTAGGTTATGTGTGCAGGTCTTCAGAGGGAAGTCCAGCATGGAGGCCTTAGTGCGGCCTCAGGGACAGGAACCAGTTCATCAGCATCAGGAGCTGAGCCAAGATGAGCTGAGCCTAGACGAGGATCCTGTTAGTCTGGTTCTCTGTCAGCTAGATACCGTTAACTGGTTTAGAGCTTAGCTGTTTGGGATCGTGTTTGTGTTTGTATGGTATTTATGCCTGTCTGCCTGCCTGCCTGTCTGTCGGTCTTCTGTGGTGATTTTACTTTGAAATTTGTTCCAGAGTATTTCCATGGGCACTGAAGCTGCATTCAGGTTCGGGATGAATTATAGGAATCTCCATAGATCCAATAGCTTCTCTGGTTAAAATATATCTTCGTGTCACTCGTTTGAAGATTTTACACGCAGTCATCCAATCTTGGCTCCTGCAGTTACGCTCCTCCTTTTACTTCAACAAAAGCAAACATTTCCTTGTCATATTCAGCAGGCAGGAGCCCTCTTCTCCCTCCGGCCTTTTTTCCCGTGGCCCTGAATGCAGCAGCATACATGCCTGGGCTGTTCTGACTCGCTGAGCCTAAGTGAGGGACTGAGAGTGCCTGAAGGAGCAGCAACGCCCTGCTCAGCCTAAACTCAAGGTAAGGAACATGGACATAAAGACTCAAACTGAGCTTTAACTAAAGTTTATCCGCCAAAAACAAAGAAGAAGAACCCTGACGTGTGTTAGCCTAGCTTGTTGTTTTCTGTATTCATGCTAACTGAGTGTAATAAAGTGTTTACGGAAGTATCGATCCTGATCAGATATCAGATACTGGTCCTGTAGGAGCTGTGGTTAGCTGCTAGCCGAGCCAGACGTCATTGGGAAATGTGTTCATTCTGCGTCTCTGTGGGTTTATGTTCATGTTTATGTTCACGTAACAACATGAAGACAACCACATGAGTCATCTCTGCGTGTTTACAAAAGATCCGGCAGAGAAGAGATTCAATAAGAGAATCATAATCAAATCTGCACTTTAATATTCGGACAGCTCGCTGCTGCCCCGTGTGGTGTGTTTGGGTTAGAACATCTGTAAATATGTCTTCAGTCGAAGCACTGCAACAACGTTTGTCAACGTGTGTGTGTGTGTGTGTGTGTGTGTGTGTGTGTGTGTGTGTGTTTGTGCATCTGTGTGTCTGTGTGTCTGTGTGTGTGCTCAGCTATGCCTGATTCAGACGGGAGTGCTCCTGGTTCCAAGGTTTCGGACCCGCAGCATTCTAAGAAGCTCCTCAGGGTCCTTCGCTCCTTCTGGCAGGAGCAAAGCTTCCATGATGCTCTGCTGGTGGTGGATGGAGAAGAACTTCCCATCCAGAAGAACATCCTGGCTGCAGCCAGTCCTTACATCAGGTCAGAGAGCAAGGCAGTAAGGGTTTGACCCTCAGCTGCCCATGAGCAGGGCAGCGTCCTGACTCATACTCATCCTCTGGTTGTTGTTACGACAGGACCAAGCTGAACTACAATCCTCCAAAGGGAGACGGGTCCACCTACAGGATCGAGCTGCAGGGCGTCTCCATGGCCATCATGAAAGAGATCCTGGACTACATCTTCAGCGGTGAAGTGAGTACAGAGGGTTTGACCTTCAGGAGCGTTTGCTTCCTTCACTCAAGCATCATCATAGTAATGTATATGTAAGTGTGTGTCTTCACGTGGTCCGTCACACACAGATACGTCTGAGTGAAGAGACCATCCAGGACATGGTGCAGGCGTCTGACCTGCTCCTCATGACCGACCTCAAGTCCCTCTGCTGTGAGTTCTTGGAGAGCTGCATCACAGCAGAGAACTGCATGGGTATCCGCCTCTTCTCCCTGCACTACTGCCTCTACCACGTCCACCACGCCGCCACAGAGCACCTGCAGACGCACTTCAGAGACGTGGTGCTCACAGACGAGTTCAAGGAGATGCCGTCAGACCGGCTGGTGGAGGTGCTGAGCATGGAGAAGCTGAATGTGGGGAACGAGAAGCACGTGCTGGAGGCGGTGGTGCGCTGGCTGGCTCATGACCTGGAGGACCGCAGGGTAGGTGAAGGTCACACACACACACAGCCTGCAAGCTTGGGATTTAGAGTTATTGGAACTCAGTCACGACTCCTCCTCCCCCCAGGTCCACATGAAGGAGGTGATGTCTGCAGTCTGGCTGCAGGGCCTGGATCTGGCCTATCTGAGGGAGCAGGTAACATCACAGTCCATCTGCAGGTTCTAGGATTGACAGCTGTGACTCTCTCTGCCCAGTATCTGACCTCATTGTGTGCTGCGTCTGATCCATCAGGCCCTGGGGGAGCCGCTGATGAGGGAAGTCATCCGAGATTACTGCCAGTCAGTGCTGGGGGGCGATCAGCTGCAGGGCGAAGCTTTGTTGGCTGCGTTTAAACCTCGTGGTTACTCTGAGTGCATCATCATCGCTGGAGGAGAGGACCGCAAGTGAGTGGTTCTCCTTTCACCTCAGTGATATTATTATACTGCACACTTTGGAGTTTGATCTGCTGTGAGGATCTAAACCTTTCAGAGGCTCCTCCCCCCTCAGAGGCACAATCACAACCTAATGAAACAAGCAAACATCTACACATCTGAATGAGTAGAGCTGGGGTCTCTACAGTTAGGACTAACCCAGACCAGGAGAACATGATCCAGGACTAACATAGACCAGGAGAACATGATCCAGGACTAACCCAGACCAGGAGAACATGATCTAGGACTCACCCAGACCAGGAGAACATGATCCAGGACTAACCCAGACCAGGAGAACATGATCTAGGACTAACCCAGACCAGGAGAACATGATCTAGGACTAACCCAGACCAGGAGAACATGATCCCAGCTCAAACATCATGGCTGCACTCCAATCATCACCCTTAGATTGGATCTTCTGACCTTCTCCATTCTGTTGGAACAGCAGCTGATCTCAGTCCCTTTGTGATGGGGATGAACTTTTGTTTTTGATGGAGAATGTTTCAGAGTGAGGTGTGAAGTTGACCCAGATCTCACATCCTGTGTGGTTTGACTGTTTCCTCCTGAACAGAAGCAGGAAGCCCACAGCGGCCACACGCTGCATGTGTCCGCTCTACGACGCCAACAGACAGATGTGGATCGAGCTCCAGCCGATGGGCGTGGCCCGCCTGGGTCACGGCGTGGTGGCTGCCGGT